>NC_134808.1:16153081-16160581 GCF_046742065.1 Oratosquilla oratoria | reverse complement strand
CAGGTCAGGGCTCGAATCCCATGGCAGAGCTCCTAAAAAGGTTCATTCCGTCTTTAACATACACAACTTGTCGGAGGGCTCGCCTGATACGAGGATTGGATAAAAATGAGACTAGATCTTCCAATGTAACGTGAAGCGTGGTCGGGGAGTTGTACAGTCCTTTTGAACCAACACATGTAGCACAGTTGCTAGCGTCTTGACCCCGTGATTATGGACGTACGGGTCAGAGTTCGAATCCCATGGCAGAGCTCCTAAAAAAGCTTCATTCTGTCATTAACATACACAACTTGTCGGAGGGCTCGCCTAATACGGGGATTGGATAAAAACGACACTAGATCTTCCGATATTACGTAAAGCGTGGTAGGGGAGTTGTACAGTCCTTTTGAATCATCACATATAGCACGGTTGCTAGCGTCTTGACCTCGTGATTATGGACGCACGGGTCAGGGCTCGAAACCCATAGCAGAGCTTCTAAAAAAAATTCAATATGTATATGCATTTCGTATATGCAGTAAAGAATTTCTAGATCCTGAATTACAACATATTACTGAGACTTTCATCAAACTCAAATATCCAAAAGGTCTCTTATGTAGGTTGAAAAAGAAAGCCGAAGAAATGATTAACAAAAGTAAAGATGAAAATAAAAATAAGAATGATAATAAATGTAATAATGAAACCAGATATATCACAGTACCAAACTCTAATGTTAATTCATACCTAGACACTTTTCTCCTAAAAGCGGGCATCAAAATAGCCAGGACGTCAGGTAGCAAAGTAGGACATTTGGTAACACGTAGCGACAATAATCCCACTAGCGAAAACAGCGTTGTTTATAAAATTCCGTGTAAAAGCTGTCCCTCTTCATATTTTGGTGAATCTGGTCGCGGACTTAATAAAAGGATAAATGAACATAAAAATGACGTAAAAGCCCATAGGACATCTAACTCCATAGTAATACATGTGGATAAACATGGTCACCTTCCAGACTGGAACAACACAACCGTATTAAATAAAGGATCATCCAAGAAACTAAGGAAGACAATTGAGGCAGCATATATCAACACTAATAACAACATTAACCATAGGGAAGGATTTATATGTTTAGCAAAAGCCACAAGCTTATTAATAATAAAAGAATACGCAGATAAAATAACAAGCTCTCCGAAGCGTCCCATAAGATGACCCGTCCGTGTATAAAATATCCGGTTACGTTTGAGTTGTTAGCTTTGTGATCAAGACCCTGCGGGTCGAAACGTTAAGGCGTAAAATTCTCACATTTCTCCTCTTCAACCTCTTTCACCTTCAATCTTATATATATATATATATATATATATATATATATATATATATATATATATATATGTATATATATATGTTTATGTACATATATATATGTATATATACATATATAATATATATATATATATATATATATATATACACATACAAACATATATAAATATACATACATACATATGTATATATATACTGTATATATGCCGGTCAGGAATAAACCTGGAACGAGACCCGTGATTCTCTTTTTCCACCTTTTTCATATATATATATATATATATATATATATACTGTATATATATATGTATATACATATATATATATATGTGTGTGTGTGTATATACATACATACATATATATATACACACATATGTGTGTATATATATATATATATACATATATATATATACATATATATATATATATATATGTGTGTGTGTGTGTGTGTGTGTGTGTGTGTGTGTGTGTGTGTGTGTGTGTGTGTGTGTGTGTGTGTGTGTGTGTGTGTGTGTGTGTGTGTGTGTGTGTGTGTGTGTGTGTGTGTGTGTGTGTGTGTGTGTGTGTGTGTGTGTGTGTGTGTGTGTGTGTGTGTGTGTGTCTTTTATTGGCTGCCGAAATCTTTGATGCTGTAAACAGAGACCTAATATGGCAAATATTAGCCAAGTTTGACGTTCCAGCTACTTTCCTCCTAGTTCTTCAACACCTTCATGATGGTATGCTGGCACACGTCTCAGCAGGCTGGTCTCTCTGAGCCCTTTCAAGTTAAGATAGTGAGTAAAATAGGGCTGAATGGTAGCTACAATATTGTTCCGTACTTTTTTCCTGGCAATTTATCTAAGATTGCTTTAGGAATGGATGCAGGCATCAGCGTACAGCATAGAGTCCATGGCAATCTCTTCTGTCTGAGATGTCTACAAGTAAAAACAAAAACTTCCATTCCACAAATCCTAGAACTACAATAAGCAGATGAGTGTGATATAAATAGCACATGATCAAGTACCCATGCGAAGATTCCTGGATGCATTTCTTAGTCTACTCGGCCCTCAGTCTCGAAAAAAATAAATAATTGCTCAGCTTGTTATTCCCAAACCAAAACATGCACAATTTTTGATTGATAATGAGTCGATCAATATAGTTCAATAGTCTGCATACCCCAGAAACATTTTTCAAACCTGTTTTATAAGTCAAAAATCTAGTGCCTACGGAAGATTCAGGTCAAGAGTCTTCTCAAACAAAGATCTGTGTGTTGCACTAAGGCTGCAATCTACTATGCTGTGTGTGTATCAGCTTTGTTATATGGATCTGAAACGTGGACCCCTTACATGGGTCACATCAATATTCTAGAGATTTCACATTCGATTCCTATAACGAATACTTGGCCTAACACGGGAAGATAAGCCTAAATTTACCGTAGAACACAAACAACCTTCCTAGAGTCATTAAAGGTCAATTGAGAAGGTTTTGGATTTCATTATTTTTTTGTTATTTCATGTACGAAAATATAACTTAGAAGTTAGAACACGAAAATGCATGTTTCTAGCATTTTATAGTCTTGATTCTATCCACATAGTATGATCTTAAAAGTGCCTGATAGCAGATGAACTTTTCAATGTCGTTGTTATATTCTCCACATCTAGGGCATACTGATGACGTAACAGCTGTTGTTTACATTCTTTAACATGCGCCAGCACGCAATACGAAAGTGACTTCACATCGTGTGAAGAAGATTGATCGAATTTGGATGTCCTTTCGTGTTCCAATGTGGGTACGATACAAGGAAATAAGTAACAATATATATACATGTATATATATATATATATATTAATATTATATATATATATATACATGTATGTATATTTGTGTAGCCAGGTAGGATATTTTCTTGCAGGCAGACGAGGTTAAAAGCTATTGAAGATTAATTTTTGATTATCTTCTTGCGTATAGTCTCTATACGACGAATATTTGACTTATCATTTTCTGTAAGTCTGCTCAGGAGATCTCTTATATTGGCCAATATAAGAGATCTCCTGAGCAGACTTACAGAAAATGAAAAGTCAAATATAAGTCGTATAGAGAATATACGCAAGAAGATAATAAAATTAATCTTCAATAGCTTTTAACCTCGTCTGCCTGCAAGAATATATATATATATATAAATATATATATTATATATATATATATATATTTATATATATATATATATATATATATATATATCACAACTAACACCACAGTCGGACGAAAGAAAAAGTTGCGTAAGCGGAAACTATATATTTCGATTGCTACCTGCAATCCTCTTCAGTAGTACAAAGTGGCAGGGAGGAGGCTACCTTAAGTAGCAACCTCTTACAAAAGAAAGGGAACATGAGAAAATAAAGAACATCAATGCCCCAACCCTAGTTGACCTGAGGCTGACCTCATGTCAGCCTCAGGTCAACAAGGGTTGGGGCATTGATGTTCTTTATTTTCTCATGATCCATTTCTTTTGTAATAGGTTGCTACTTAAGATAGCCTCCTCCCTGCCACTTTGTACTACTGAAGAGGATTGCAGTTAGCAATCGAAATATATAGTTCCGCTTACGCAACTTTTTCTTTCGTCCGACTGTGGTGTTAGTTGTGATTTACAAATGTGTTTTTACATTTCTCACCTGTGATTTATATATATATATATATATATTATATATATATATATATTATATATATATATGTATATATACATATATATATATATATATTTATACATGCATATATATATATATACAATAGACTATATAAAAATGCATATTTTTTATGAATTGATAGCAAAATAAATAATCATAAATTGGTACTTTTATTTCTTTCAGGCTATACAGGTATCTCGCCTATCATAATTTAGTGGAGTGGTTGTTGGCAACGACTGGGCAAAAGAAATCGCCTGCCCCTTCCAGTGTGTGCCAAAGACCGTATTAGGAAAAAATAGCCTGTGCCAGATAGACATTACACAGGGTTTAAATATCCTTCGGCAATGACTTTAGTTCAGATTCTTGGAATTATATTCGGAGCACTATTTGTCCTCGTTATATGAAAAAAAGCTCACTGTGTTGGACGAATAAACCTGGACCTTTGTTTCTAGATGATGTCAGACTTCTCTTGTTTTTCATATTTGGAACAGACTGGTTCAGGAACTTTCATAGCGGACACCTTTGGTATCTCATGCAAGTTTGTATGATGAATACTCAGAATGCAGCCTCAGTAATTCACCAAGTAAAATGTGTACATATTCTGTAAATACAAAATGGAGATTTATGATTTGTACATTTTATTGTTTAGTTTATCATATTATCAGAACAATACAAAATCTTTAGGCAAGTATCAATTTTGGATTTATCACATTGCTCCAGTAGGAAGTCCCATGCAGTTTCACAGTTTGTGTGCAATATGTAGCACAATAATTCTTCATACACTCACCATATGTTAGATCAATCTTCTTCTCTTTTGTCACTCCAACACCTTCTTTGGCTTCGGGATTAGATATAGCCCATTGCGCCTCTCCATTTTTCCAGTTGTCTGTTTTTACATGAATTTTTATTGAAATGAAGGGCAGCAAGTAGTAGTCTGAAAGTGGAAAATTAATAATGATCATTTTCAATCGCCATGCATGCATTTTACCATTCTCAATATGAATTCGGCCCCCTTGTGCCTGAATTACCCTATTGAAATTAAATCAAGAGATGTTTGAAGTTACATATGTACTTGCCTTCCTTTCATTACTTCATAAAAATATGCTGGGACCTGAAAGCTAAGAAGTACACAACCTTGTAATATGAATCCAGAGCTGAATTTTGTTGACAAGGCGAGAGCTAACCAATATCCCTGAGAAATGCTTTCTGCGCTACTACGAGCTCAAGCTCTTTGTGTATTTTTTAACCTGAAAATAAGATAAGCAGGCTGCTGTGTGGTGCACGATTGCTAAGTAAATATCTATGAAGCAAAGGCAAAGCTAAAAACATGCTGCAGTGTTGGCAGTAGCTACCATTCCCCGTCAACCAGTTCTACATGCCAGTTCCTTGTCAAACGCTTTACTACATTTTGTATCATAATTTACAAGAAACGCCAAGTTCACACTGTCAAAGACTGTTAAATTTTATTACACTCTACAAGAGAGAGGACGAAAATTTGATCAAGTCTTTGCCAGTGTGAACTGGGCTTATTACCTTTTTCAGCCATTCCCTATTGTCAACGGGCTCGTGCAGACATGTTGGATATATTTGCGAACATAATCTTTTGGAAAAGAATAAAATTTAACTCCATCCGCAGCAGAAAGTTTCGTCGAATCACTGTTACAACTTGCGGCGACACAACAAACCATTTTCGAGATATGACAAATCACTGATCAAGTTGACAGCGCAGAACGCCATTTTATAGTGCAAGCATATGGCATGCATCAGAATGTAAGCAGCAAGATTGGCATCGTAGCCGATAGAGACTTACGAGAACAACCGAAGATCAGCGAAGGAAAAGTTTGTCTGCTACCGATATTTTGATAGTCCTTTTTATCTCATTGTGAACTAGGATTTATTTTTGCAAATATTCACCACCTCTTTAAAAACTTTCTCAGTTGACTTTTAGTGTCCCGTCGGCATCTCCACTGATTGGGTCACATCATAAAGATGCCACAAGAGTGTCTCTCAAATTAGATTATATAAGGCTAGATCCTAGAAGCAAAAAGATCAGCTGGAGGTTACACAAGAGAGAGAGAGAGAGAGAGAGAGAGAGAGAGAGAGAGAGAGAGAGAGAGAGAGAGAGAGAAAGAGATTAAAGGATCATTCAAGGGTATCTATAAAGAGATATGGTATCCAACCTGCAAACTTAGAGGAGCTAGCCGCCAACAGATCACAACGGAGCTCTACCTGTAAAACAGGAATAATGCATCTCTTCCTTTCTCGGCACTCATTCTTCTTGAATCCTGGTCTTGCCCTCAAGTCCACTCCATCCATTTGTGCGAGTTCATTGCCACTCATTCCTACCACATAACTTTAATTTCTTGGCACTGTTTCACCATCTCTATCTACCAGCTCTCGTTGTACCCCGAATTTCCATCTCGCCTCCACAATCTTCAGTCTATGTATTCCCGTAACGTTCATCATTTTTCATGTACACTTTTTATTAAACACGTTTAGGTTTTCTTTTTGCTCTCTGCCTTCTTTATTCTATAATTCATCATCTCCAGTAATCATCTACAGCCACAAAGGGTCCCAAATCTTAAGGGTTCCCATTCCTTTTAATTTATTACTCTTTAGATTTAACATCTCGATCATCACTTATTATGCCTCTCACCCTCTTGCCCTTGCCCTTGCCCACGTTTACTTTCAACATAACCTTGGAGCAACACCGCCTTTACTTGAAACCATTCACTCTCTCAATTCTTAACTCTCGCGTAAGTTCTACTACTTATGGAGAAATGTGTATGTTAAAGACACGGTTGCTAGTGTCTTGACCTCGTGATTATCGACGCACAGGTTAGGGTTCGAATCCCATGGTAGAGCTTCTAAAAATTATGGAGAAATGTTTGACCGCCACCTACATACTCAGCTTTTTTGATAACTTTACCTTTCTCCTTATTCAAGGTGATATTTACACAACCACGACGCAACCCTATCTTTAACTCAAACCACATACTCTACCTACCCTTTACTCTAACATAAGCTCTATTGCTCACATAAAAACTTTTGACTGCACTCAAAATTCTTTCTTTTATCCTATACATTTCCAACTCATCCCAAAAGTTTTCCTGTTGACTCTGCTAGGTGTCTTCTCTAGATCTAAAAAAGCTTAAATGACATCCACATCTTCTATAAAAGAAAAAGAAAATAAAATCAATAAAATTTCTTTCGTATCTACCTTCCTCCAATTTTTTTTTCTATGTTTCCTCTTGCTTTCCTAAAAACGTATACTGCTCTTCCCCAATTACTTATTCTTTCTCTATAGTAATTCAGTCCCTTCCGCATTCCTTACTAAATGTACTTAACAGTACCATCCATCTAAAACTACTACATTCATATTTATCCCTAAGGAACGCATTGAGTACTCTTAGTACCTAATCCACTATAAGACTTACCCCTTAGACACTATGACAACCGTCTGTCCAAAGTGCTTTACCATCTTTCATTCATTGGTATTTAAATAACATCTTTTCCAATACATTTTTAATTTTCTTTTCCCATCTTA
>NC_134808.1:16145899-16147581 GCF_046742065.1 Oratosquilla oratoria | reverse complement strand
ATTCACACTTGTCCCCTTTTCCCTTGTAAAGAGGAACTATACAGGCACTACTCCAGTCCTCCGGTACTCTACCCTCTCTCCAGCAAACATTAAATAACCTCACCAACCAGTCCACCATCACTGAACCTCCCTTTTTCAGACATTCTGCATGACATCCATCCAGACCAGGTGCCTTACCTGCTTTCATCATCTTTACAACTGCCTTCACCTCATCCTTCCTTATTTCTCCTCCATTCTCCTCACTCATCACTCTCATTTTCTTCGCATTTCCCACTGCAGCTATCTTTCCTTCCCTATCCTCCTTCACATTCAGCAACTCCCTAAAATATTCTGCCCATCTTCCCCTCACTGCCATCTCTTCCATTATCAACTCTCCATCTGTACCTTTTACCTTTTCTTCCCTACTTGATTCGCCTCCTCTTCCTCTCTTAATTTCTTTCCAAAACATCTTTTTATTACTTTCAAAATTTTCTGTCATACTCCTACCCCATTTCACATCTGCTCTCCTCTTTGCCTCCTTTACCTTTTGCTTTACTTCTCTTTTCTTTTCTTTGTACGTCTCATATGACTCCCCTGTCCTCTTTTGTAACCAATCTGTGAATGCTCGCTTCTTCTCTTCTACAACCTTCTTTGTTTCCTCATCCCACCATTCACTACCCTTTCTTCTATTTCCCCCTGTCCTTCTTGTTCCACACACCATCCTTGCACACTTTAAGACTCCCTCCTTGAACCATCCCCATTCCTCCTCCACACCCATCTCTGCTCTATCCTTTACTCCCTCCCACTCCTCCTTCAGCTTCTTTTCGTACTCCTTCTCCTTTTCCTTTTCATTCAAGGAGTTCACTCTAAGAACCTCCCTACCTTTTGTCCCTTTCCTCCTTCTCCATCTATCCTCCACTCTCAGCTTACCTTCCACCAAAAAATGATCTGATATTCCCCCACCCTCTCCCCTTAGCACATGTACATCCTTAACTCTTCCTATCATAATCCTATTTACCACTACATAATCCATTAGCGCTCTATCTACCACCCTTCCCTCCACCACCCTCTCCCATGTGTACTTATGCTTGACTTTCTTCCGAAACACTGTATTTGCTATCATCAACTCTCTTTCTAGACACATTTCCACCATCAACTCTCCACTACGATTCTTTCCTGGAACTCCACACTTCCCAACCACTCCATCGATTGGACCATTTCCCACCCTAGCATTAAGGTCTCCCAGTACTATTACATTGACATTTCTTCCTAACATTTCTTCCTAAACCCTCTATGCACTCATTTAAATCTATCCAAAAGGCCTCCCTTTCTTCCATGCTCTTCTCACTGCCCGGCCCATATGCACTTACAAAGACCCACATCTCCTTTCCCAGTTTCACCTTCATCCACATTATCCTTGAGGAAACCTCCTTCCACTCCACTACCCCTTTACCTATCTCCTCACTTACTAGAATAGCCACCCCTTCCCTCCCTCGCCCTCTCTTCACTCCTGATAACCTCCCACTTACACTCCCAAACTTACACTCACCCTTCCCTTTCAACTTAGTTTCACTCAAAGCCAACACATCCAACTTTCTTCTCACAAACATACTACCTATCTCTTCCCTTTTACTCTCATCTGTACCACATCCACGCACATTAAAAGACCCAAACCTTAGGGTGCTGGCCCGAGGCCCTCCAGC
>NC_134808.1:16130899-16133399 GCF_046742065.1 Oratosquilla oratoria | reverse complement strand
GTAATTGGTTGAATGGTCGAAAACAGAGAGTTGTTTTAAATGGAAAAACTTCTGGATGGAAAAGTGTTGCAAGTGGAGTTCCTCAGGGTTCCGTTCTTGGACCATTTCTATTCATAGTATATATAAATGATATAGACCATGGACTAAAATCTACTGTTTCCAAATTTGCTGATGATACAAAACTGTGCGGAGTGGCAAATGATCACTCAAACCAATTAGATATTCAAGAAGATTTAGATCAATTACAGCAATGGTCTGAAAAGTGGCTAATGAAATTTAACATAAGTAAATGCAAGGTCACATAGGTAAAAATAACAGTAAGTACGATTACAAGTTATTTGGAAATTCGTTAACAAAAGTGGATAGTGAAAAAGATCTCGGCGTAATTATTATTAACGACCTCAAATCATCCAAGCAGTGTATTTCAGCCTCTGAGAAAGCAAATAAGATTCTAGGACTGATTGCGCGATCTTTTGATTTCAAAAGTCCATCGCTTATTAACAAGGTATATAAATCGTTAGTTCCTCCACATTTGGAATATGCTGTTTCTGTATGGTCACCGAATCTCATTAAAGATTGAAAAAGTACAACGGCGAGCCACAAAACGGATTCCAAATATAAAAATTAAATCATACGAAAATCGACTAAAACACATAAATCTGTTTTCCCTAAAAAAGAGTAAACTCATAGGTGACTTGATACAGCTCTTTAAGATTTTAAAGGGAATTGACAACTTCAAAAGTGACAAAATTTTCACATTGAATGAGAATGAGACAAGAAACAATGGTCTCAAACTATCCGGAAATAGATTCAATTTGGAAGTAGGTAGAAACAACTTTGCCAACCGAGTAGTGAATGAATGGAATAAACTTCCTTCACAGGTAGTGCAATGTAGTTCAGTTCAAAGCTTTAAGAATCATTTAGATAAATACCTAAGTAAGATGCTGTAATGATTATAATTTATTTTATATTATTTGTTTTTTGTTTTGTTATCATTTGTCTGTCTGATTTTCATCTATTATTAGTTATATGTCAATTTATTATTATTTACTATTTACCTGTTTGTTTATTATTTAACTATACCTATGCATTTATTTATGTATTTTATTTGTTATTTACATTATTATATTTTTTATTTATTGTTTTATTATTAATATGATTTTTTTTTGCATTCGACCTAGATATGGACCAAAAGGTCTCCTGTCGGCATGCTCCGCCTTTGTAATCCTTTGTAATATATATATATATATATATATATATATATATATATATATATATATATATATATATATATATATATATATTTACATATCCATGTTTTACATATACATGCATATGCATATACATATACATATACCAAGGACTACTATTACACTGGACAGGCGCACCTTGATTCCTGGGTCCGCTAGCGGAGGCCATAGCTTTCTTTGTAACCTAACATTTTCTATTTGAGATATATATAAAAACTAGAAACCTAACATTGTTTATAGGACAAATATATCAAATATTGGTTTATTCATTGCAGTATAAGTTAATATAAACTTTTATAGTGAAATAAGAAACTATTTTTAGGGCATTGTTATGCTTAAAATACCAAATTTAGCCTGACTTAACGGGTATTATTGTATGAGGTTAGTTGAGACCAGGGTTGGCGATTTTATTATCATTTTTTTTTCTTTTTAGAAAATGTAAAATATAGATTTTTTATTTAAATCACATTTATTTGATTTCAATAGATTTTTTTTTTAATAAATTTTAAATATTGTGGGATTGCTATCTGACATGCGATCTGATTGCTAAAGGACATTTTTAGCATATCAATATAAGGAGCAGTGTTATATGGACTTCACATACGATTCTCCCAAGAGTTTTCTCATCTTGTGACATTTGCTGCATTGTATGTCACAACACTTTCAATGTGACAACCAAAATCTTGTTCAGCCTTCTTGATCAAATTATGTACAAGTTGTAGAATATATTCAGCAGTGTGAGGTTTCCTTGATGTGTCTATTGTGTCAACTGAATAAATCTGACAAGTGGATGTTGTTAGAGTGACACATATTATGGGCTCATTATGGATGTTAGACCACCCATCAATTGAAAGACATACTGTTTCATTATTCAGGTCATCTGCATACTTTTTATATTCCTTTTCATACACAAGTTCCAAGTACTTATCAGTAATATCTTTTCTGGATGGAGGAATATAACCTGGACTCAGGTTCTGAACCATCTTGAGACACTGAGGATGCTGAACAAGACAAAATGGTGAATTTGTAGCAAATATAATTCTTGCAACTTCTTTGTCGAGATTTTCATTTTGAGAGGCTGAAGCTTTTATGAAAAATCTGTCCAGCGATGTTGATGACTTTCTTTTAGATGAAAATGACTAAGCAGAAGTGGCGCCTGTGGAGGAGTCTGATAGTGACCTTTTTAATGGTGGAGTCAGGTTTGCAGATAATTCAAGTGAAGCCGATGATGAAGGGATTGAAGCTGTTGA
>NC_134808.1:15948399-15950899 GCF_046742065.1 Oratosquilla oratoria | reverse complement strand
CAAAATTAAATTGATCATCATTTGCCCACAGGAACATGCGGGTTATTTTTCCTTATTATTTTCTTTTGCGCAGTTTGTAAGGTAACAAATGAGATCAGGAACCAAACAAGGAGGACAGTAATGGCTGAAGAAACGGCGAAGAACAAGACGACTCCCAGAAAGACCCATATAGGATGAAACACCCCGGGCCAATGTTGCTTAAAGGATTGATTTATTTGAACCCCAAAATATAATTATCATAATGACAAGAAGGATGAGATTTGAGTAGGATCACAGGAGCCATTAACGGGATCAAATAGAACTGACTCAGTCGGAAGAAACTTAAGGAAATAAGAAAACCATTAGGAAATTATATATAATTCAGGAATCGTTTTCTTATGTATACACTGTTCAGCTAAACTAAACCGAGTTTTTTCATTGGTCTCTGAGATGATTTATCGATATGCTGTCTTCCCCTTGTGCTAGTTCTCCATTTCCTACCTTTAGAACAATATTTGCTTCTCCAGTTGTTACACCTGGTACTTAGCAAATATATACATCTGCAATTACTGATTGAAACGTGGTATCTAACTAGTAATGTTCGTAGCAAAATTCTTATACTCTATTTACTATTTTGAGCATGCATTTAAGAATATCTTCATTATTTCATTAAAATTTCATCTACTGCCTATCTAAAGCTAGTTCGTGCTGAACTTTCCCAGTATTTTTACCTTTTTAAATTGTTCCCTACACGTGGACTTTTTTTGTGGTAAGCCTATCCAGTTCAGCTATCTGTATTACATATGGCCATGGTGGTCAGTGTGTAAATAGTCGAATGATTATATAGTGGATTGGAAGGATTGGAAGAATTCTGGATGTAGATATGTTTAGAGTAGACATTGGTGGAATGTGGAATCATTATCATCATTTGGTGGATAGGAGATTGAGAGATGATGTAAAATGGATAAAATAGAAAAGGAAGTAGGCACTGGGTGCTGAAAACGAGCGACCTTAGTAAGAAACGGGAAGAAGAAGGATACTAGGCAAAACTTAATGTGAATGTTTCAAAGAGGAAGTAGGAGGAGGATGCGTATATGAAGTTTTTATAGTAAGACAGATGTGAGAGGTATCTGGCAAAAAGTAATGACGTTTCTTAGCTTTTCGTAGATTTGAGAAGGCGTATGACAGGGTTGATCGACAGGTATTGAGGTGTGTATTGTTTATGTAAGGGACAAGGGAAGTACTTTATGTTGAAGGTTGGCAAAATATCTTACACGAGTGCATGGCATGTATGAAGGTTTGGAATGGAGTGTGAATGATTTCAGGCTACTGTTGGGCTTCATCAGGGCTGTTTTATTTCGCCATGGTTGTGCAACGTATATATGTACGAGTTGTTATGAGAGATAAGCACAGGAGAGCTAGTTAGATGTTTGGAGTTTTTAGAGGAATTGAGCCAGTTGTTGTTTGTGGATGACACCACGCTCGTGTCTGATTCTGACGTATTGTTCATTGAGTTTGGAAGGATGCGTGAGAAGGGACAATTGGGAGTAACATATGCAATAATAAAATTAAGAGATATACAAGGACTGATGATGGTAAAAATTTGGATGTGAACGTTAAGGATGAGAGTCTGAAGGATGCTGGAAATTTCAAGTATAGTATTAAAGACCTATGTGGCAATGAACAAAAGTGATGGGAAATAATGAAGTGAAAGGAGCTAAGTACATTTAGAGGGTGGAATGAAAGATTTTATGATTATAATATATTTTATATTATTTGTTTTTATTTTGTTATCATTTGTTTGTTTGATTCTCATTTATTATTAGTTTTTTTGTCAATTTATCATTATTTCCTATTTACCTGTCTGTTTATTATGTAACTATACCTATGCATTTATTTAATAATTTTATCTATTATTTACATTATTTTATTCATTCATATATTATGATTTTTTTCGCCTCCGACCTAGATATGGACCAAAAGGTCTCTTGTCGGCATGCTCCGCCTTTGTAATCCTTTGAAATGTATAGGGATGAATGCGAATAAAATGTTGTATGAAAGAGTAATTGTACCCACGGCACAATGTGGATCAGAAACCTAGAATCTAAAGTAGGTGGAAAAGAAGAGCCCAAGATTTTTTTTTTTTTTTTTATCAATTGTTTTATGGTTACTGTTAGTGTTATAAGAATAGAGTTAGCAATATAGAGGCATGGCAGAAAATTAGAGGAGAAATATGTGCTATTGGATAGAACAACTCAAGAATTAGTGTTTGGACATATGGAAAGAACAAGTGAGGAAAGACTAACACAGAGGGTGTAGAGAGGAAGACCAAAAATGAAATGAATGGATCGGGTGAAGGATTTCTTGAATGCACGGGGAATGTCTGTCGAGCAGAGGAGAAAGTAAAAACATAGGGTATGGAAGGAGATTTGAATGTTTGAGAATTTGACGCGGATCGAGAGGATGTTGTCCTCTTTTAATCTATAAATGATTTTGAATTGGCGAAAAGAGTGATCGTCAT
>NC_134808.1:15913399-15915899 GCF_046742065.1 Oratosquilla oratoria | reverse complement strand
TATTATTATTATTATTATTATTATTATTATTATTATTATTATTATTATTATTATTATTATTATTATTATTATTATTATTATTATTATTATTATTATTATTATTATTATTATTATTATTATTATTATTATTATTATTATTATTATTATTATTATTATTATTATTATTATCATTATTATTATTATTATTATTATTATCATTAATATTGTTATTATTATTATTATTATTGTGAGAAAAATGTAGGACAAAAGATAGGATGAAAGCAGATATTCAAATGATGATAGCAGGTAAGGCATCTGGGTTAGATGAATGTCATGCGAAGTTTTCCAAAAAGGGAGGTACAGTGAAGGTGGACTGCCTGGTGAGACTGTTTAATGTTTGTCTAAAAGAATGTAATATACTGGACTATTGGAGGAGTGACTGTATAATTTCGATTTTTAAAGGAAAAGGGACGAGTGTGAGTGTAGTAGTTTCAGAGGGATCAGTTTGTTGCGTGTAGCTGGGTAGGCTTATGGGAAGTTTTTGATTGAGAAGATTAGGAGAGGAACAGAAGGGTAATTGGTGAGGAACAGTGTGTGTTGAGGACACGTAAGGCTTTCGTTGTTGAGGATTTTGTGTTAAGGCAGATATGTGAGAAAGTTTTAGGAAAAGGTAAAGATGTTTTTTAGTCCTTTATGAATTTGGGAAGAGCTTATGACAGGATTGACAGGAATTCACTGTGAGAGGTATTGCAGATGTATGGAATAGGAGGAAATCTTTTAAAAGTAGTCAAATTTTTTTTATACAAAAGTAGAGTCTGTGTTAGAGTTAGAAATGGAGAGAGTTTGGTTTGAGGTAAAGATGGGACTTCTCCAGGGATGTGTCATGTCACCATGGTTGTTTAATTGATCATGGATGGGGTGGTGCGTATAGTAGATGCAAGGATAATGGGTCGAGAACTGGAGATTGTTAAATAAAGGGGAGAGAAAGGAGAGATAATCCAGCTGGTTTTTCTGACGACGCTGCGCTTGTAGCAGAATCAAAGGAGGGGCTAAGAAAGAAGGAAGTTGAAGGTAAATATGGGTAAAAAGTAAGGTGATGAGATATACAAGGGGCAGATGTGGGTGGAGTGAATATGAGGGGGCGACCAAGGATGAGATGGATGGATGGGTTAAAAGGGGCACTGGGAAAGAGGGAAATATATGTTGAGGAAGGAAGGGAAAAGACAGAAGATGGGGGTGAGTGGTGAATGGCTGTGTATGGATGATGCTGAGTATGTGTGAAAAATCATTTGACTCAGCCCGAAGGGATTTCTCCCCGTCTTCTCTTTTTCTGCATGAGGAGACGGAGAGACAAGGGGAGCAGAGTCGCCGAATAAATGAAGCGGCCTTGCTGTGGATGGAGTGTGTTTTTCTGCATTGCTTCTGACCCAGGACTGCAGGCGAGATGCAGGGATGATCCGTTATCCAGGAGCCAAGAAAAGACGGAGGGAAGGGTGATGAATAGGAGTGGAGTATGTTGGGATGAAATGGGTCAGAGTGGATTTTTAGCCTTTGACTTTGGCTACCTTCCTTGTAAGGAGGAAAAAGCCCTTGGTTATTTATGTTAATATTATTACTAATATCATTATTATTATTGTTATTATCATTACTGTTATCATTATCATTATTACTGCACTATTAGTATTATTGTTAGTGTTATCAATACTATTATTTTTGTTGTCGTGAATACTATCATTATCAATATTAATATCGTCTTTATAATATTTTTTCAACCCTCATCCTAATTATCATAATAATTTTTTACTTTGTTATGACAAATACTCAAATTTAATTCGATGCACAGCTCGAAAACGTGGTCATATGAAATAGACAACCAAACAATAAAAACTTATTTGTTAGTCATCGTACCAACTATTACCCCAAAAGTGACGAATATTGGTATGTCTATGTCCTTGTGCCTCGGGGCTGCAACGATTATACTTTCTTTGTTATGTTACCAGGTTAGGTTAGGTTAGGTTAGGTTAGGTTAGGTAAGGGTAGGTTAGGTAAGGGTAGGTTAGGTGAGTTGAGGTTAGGTAAGGTTAAGTAAGCTTAGGTAAGGTGAGGTAAGCTTAGGTAAGGCAAGGTTAAGTTAGGTTAGGTTAGGTTAGGTTAGGTTAGGTTAGGTTAGGTTAGGTTAGGTTAGGTTAGGTTAGGTTAGGTTAGGTTAGGTTAGGTTAGGTTAGGTTAGGTTAGGTTAGGTTAGGTTAGGTTAGGTTAGGTTAGGTTAGGTTAGGTGAGGTGAGGTTAGGTGACGATAGGTTAGTTTAGGTTAGCTAAACTAAGGTTAGGGTAGGTTAAGTTAAGTTAGATTAAGATAGGTTTCGTTAATTTAGGTTGGTTATGTTAGGTTAAACTAGATTAGGTTAGGTTAGGTTAGATTAGATTGGGATAGGCTAGGTTACGTTATGATAGGCTAAATGATGAATGTTGATATGTCTAGGTTATTGTGCCTTGGAACTGTAATGATTGTACGTTCTCT
>NC_134808.1:15905899-15910899 GCF_046742065.1 Oratosquilla oratoria | reverse complement strand
AGTCTCGTTGTCAAAATTTCCGTCAGAGAATTTTGCATAGAATTCAGAAAGACACGTGTCGTTGGCAATGCTCAGTCCAATTCTTTAATTGGTAGGTCAGAACATAAAAAAAAAAAAAAAAAAAAATAGGTCGAACCGTTTTCTTGGGTCGAGTGGGGACGATATCCAGCTTATCTTTCTCGGGTGGCCTTATTTGTTTATTTATCTGTTCATCTATCTATTCACTTTTATCTATTTATCTATTTATCTATTTATCTATTTATCCATTTATCTATTTATCTATTTATCTATTTATCTATTTATCTATTTATATTTATCTATTTATATTTATCTATTTATATTTATCTATTTATATTTATCTATTTATATTTATCTATTTATCTATTTATCTATTTATCTATTTATCTATTTATCTATTTATCTATTTATCTATTTATCTATTTATCTATTTATCTATTTATCTATTCATCTATTTATTTATTTATTTATTATATATTAATTTATTTACTCATTTATCTATTTATTTATTTACTTATTCATTTTATTTTATTTGTTTATTTATTTGTAAAATTAATTGTTTATTTATTTATTCATTTATCTATTTATCTATCCATATATATACATATCTATTATTCATATATTTATTTGTTGAATTTTTTACTTATTTATTCATCTATTTATTTAGTTATACGTTTATTAATTGATATATTTATTCATTCACTCATTTTTATGCTCTGTCTGGCTGAAAAAATATGTGTTTATGTGTGTGTGTGTGTGTGTGCATATATCCCAAAAATTAGTATGCACACCATAACAAAGAAATTTATTCATGTAGTCCTACAACAAGATAATATAAGAGTGTATTTGTCATAATAAAAGGTCCATAGTATGTATGAATTATTTGATGGTATATGACTATCCCTACTCATTCTTCATCCATTGCAACCCTCATTCTGTTTTTCACATCAGATTTTGTATTCCTGAGAGACCATTAACTTCTCGCCCACTTCCATTTTCTTTACACGTTCTTTGCCTTCCTAATCCTTCTCATAAATTAACATTCACTCCTTCTTCCAATCAAATAATCCCCAAATCATTTTCCTTTTATTTACTATAGGTTGTCATCCTTCTGCCATTCACTTTCATGTCTTGAGTCTAGTATTCCTCTCACACCACATTCTTCAGTTGCATTTGACAATTTACCAATATCTGATTTTCTTCACTTTCAGTCGCATCTATTCCTTACCTTGCCTCTACATTTTCCTACTATGCTAACGAACTATGTATAGTGTTCTGAAGACTCTTCAAGAATGGAAAGAGATTACAGGAAGCACCACTTTCATAGAAAAATTAGAAATCAAGAATATGCATACCTGGAACTCGTAGTAATGGATTTAAATTAGACAAATTCAGGTTTGAGAAAAGATTTACAAAAACTGGTTTACAAACAGAGTAGTTAACAAATGTAATAGACTTTGTAATCAGGTGAGCGCTGAAACAATTGGATAACTATATGTACAGGAATGACAGGTGCTAAGTGACATGGAACTGCCTTATAGTCACTTGCAGTCTCCTTCATTCTTGTTATGTTTTTATGTTCTTAGGAGACCAATGATGGGATTTTACATGTAATAGACTTACGAGACAGATTACCGATAAATTTTTACCTACCCAGTAACAATTTCTTCTTTATTCTTTTTGGTTCTGGTTGCACTAATATATTATCTAAACTGAAGCGCTCCCCCTAAAAGCTTACTTGAATGATTCAGACTTATTTTTCATATCTATCATCCTGATAATGAAAAGAAATTACATTCTGTACCTAGGAAGAGTCGTTGAGGAATGGTCATTTTTGTTATTCTGAGATAATTTCTATTTTTAACAAACTTTTTTGGTCTATCAAGAGTTTGTAATCTTTTCCCATTATTTCACATTCATTGTGTGGGTCCACACAGGGAACTTACACAATAACTGTATAGTCTACATTACATTTTAAGGAGGATCTTTCAACTAGCTCACATGAGAATATAAGAAGAATAGATACCCATTTCAGGGTTACATAAAATATTAAGAACAAAGAAAGTTCATGTTATGGCTATCATAAATTCTATTTGTATTAAAGAATCTTACTGCCAGTCTGCTAGCAGGAGAATCAGTGCCAAGGAAGAGTTCTGGGTACAGTTTAATCTTAACTTTAAAAATTAATTTCTAAAAAAAAATCTCTTTATTTATGAATTAGTCGAGAAAACAAATAAGTGCCAGTATGAAAGTAAAGATATTAAACAGAGTTGTAATACCAACATCACAGTATGGAGATGTTATAATGAAAAGAAGATATAGAAGTTATCTGAAAGAATATATTGTGTGATGGACAATTTCGAAGTAAATGAATGTGAAAAGTTAACTTAAAGTAGAACTCTAGCTTTAGAAGAGTATCTAGGAAGGAAATAGGCAAGAACTGTTTTACCAATACAGTTGTTAACTAATGGAATAGACTTAGCAGCCATGTAGTGAACGCTGAAATTATTGTTCGTTTTATGAAAAGGTTAGATAATTTGATTGATGGGCCTAATAGGTGATAATGGACATGGAAATACCCAGTGTAGGCCTTATGGTGTCATGTAGTCTTCTTCATTCTTATGTTCTTATGTTTTTGTTTACTTAATGTGGGTTTCAAACAAGAGTGTGAAAAGTGTGTGTCGAGTGGTAGGAATTGGTGAAAAGACCAAAAGCAAGAAGTGCTGTGGTTCGAGATCAGGAATCTTGAATCTTGAATGAGGGTGAGGCAGAGCAGATGACAGTGAACAAGGGCATATGAATTGTTGTTGCAGTACAATTTAATGCCTCTTCCCAACAAAGGGAGAAGAATAAGTCATGTAGACTACGTTATAAGACATCCTTCTGCTGTTTCTGCTTGCTTCGGATGTGAGAATTGAAATGAAACTAATGGATTTTACTTAAAGGTCTTCTTCATGACCTGACGTGAATAAGTGTAAGCAAACTCCAACACAATCTTAACCTAGACCATACAATTTTCCTTGACTTTAGCGGCATTACTCATTTTTGGAAGGATAGATCATAGTGTTAGAGCTTTAGAAGAGTTTCCTCTCGAGGACACATCCGCCTTCATAATATGGTTCATTCCTAAGTAAGATCATCGAATGATAAATTTTGAGGGTGAGGTAATAAACAGCATTGCCATCCAGAAGGAAAAGAATCCCGTTGTATTCATCGTACTGATCAAAGATGTTTACTGTACATGCACATAATGATTGTAATTCTTGACGATGCCTTAGAGTGTCAGTGGACCCCTGGAGACTCAACCATGGACGTATAGGTAAAGTGTTTCTATGTTAGTTACACAAATCAAGATCAAGATACCTATTCCCATGGGAGGTAAAGGAATGTGGTCATAATTGTACTTATAAAAATGTAGACGTGAAGGCACAAGAACCAACTAAACTAGTAGGCTATTACTTTTTATAAGTCAAATTTCAAGTCCCACCTATAAACTAGTAAGTTAATCTATTTTTCCATCTTTGTATGCCAAACGGTAAGATATTAAAATCATAGAGTGTCTGTAAACCTATTTCTCGATTGTTTTATTACACTTCTGGATACATCTTTCAGTGATATTAAGCTACTTTCAGATTGGTTCTATTAAGTGGCTTTCTATATTATCTATATATTCATTTATATATCTATCTATTTATCTATATATCTATCTGTCTATAAGACAGACAGACAGACAGACAGACAGACAGACAGACAGACAGACAGACAGACAGACAGACAGACAGACAGACAGACAGACAGACAGACAGACTGACTTCATCTGTCTGTCTGTCTTTCTGTCTATATGTTTATCTGTCTATCTATTTATCTACCTACCTACCTACCTATCTATCTATCTATCTATCTATCTATCTATCTATCTATCTATCTATCTATCTATCTATCTATCTATCTATCTATCTATCTATCTATCTATCTATCTGTCTGTCTGTCTGTCTGTCTGTCTGTCTGTATGTCTGTCTATCTATCTATCTATCTATCTATCTATCTATCAATCAATCAACCTATCTATCTATCTATCTATCTATCTATCTATCTATCTATCTATCTATCTATCTATCTATCTATCTGTCTATTTATCTATCTATCTGTCTATCAATTTATCTATCTATCTATCTATCTATCTATCTATCTGTCTATCTATCTATCTATCTATCTATCTATCTATCTATCTATCTATCTATCTATCTATCTATCTATCTATCTATTTATCTATCTATCTATCTATCTATCTATCTATCTATCTATCTATCTATCTATCTATCTATCTATCTATCTATTTATCTATCTATCTACCTATTTACCTATCTATCTAACTAGTAAAAGGCTTCCTCTTACAAGGGAGGTAGTAAGCCAAAACATGCACCCAGCCCCACATATTCCAATCCCATCCATTACCCATTAGTACCTCATGGATGAAGGGTCATCTCTGTCCCTTGCCCAGCGCCCGGGTCAGAAGCAATCCAGTAAGACACAACACATTCACAGCAAGGCCGCGCCGTTTCATTTACATTGCGACCCTTCCGTCTCCGTCTCCTCATGCAAAAATAGAAAAAACGCGGAAAAATCCCTTCAGGCCTCGTCAATTTAGTTTCCATTCACAACTGTTGTCTACTCACACCCATCTTGCTTCCCTGTTCAACGAACTTTCCCATTTTACTCAAGACTCCATCTATCCATCTCACGGTCTTCCCCTCAAGTTCATTCCATCCACCTCTGCCTTCCACACTCCTTTTGCTAGTCTTTCCTAGAATGAATACGTATCTAATATTGAAAATTAGAAGATAATTGTTTACAACAAAAAGAGAAAAACAAAATCCAGTAAAGTGTTGCCCCAGACGTCTTATATGATAATTATAGAAATGGTACAGCATCAGATACTACCATTCAGTGACTGCTGAACTTGTTTAATAATCATCTGTAGA
>NC_134808.1:15860899-15878399 GCF_046742065.1 Oratosquilla oratoria | reverse complement strand
TCCATTATCTCACAAGCACTATTACTTATATATGTTCTTACTGTTTTCAACAGACTTCCCATTATTCCATATACTTGTAATAATCATAACAGAATTTTTCTGTCAACCTTATCATACGCCTTCTCCAAATTCACGAAAGCCTAGAAAACATAATTTCTTTTAAATTACTTCTCTCAATAACTATCTTGACCTTGTAAAAAAGTTTATCTATGCAACTTTTTCTATTTAGAACCTACTATAACTCTTTCCTAATCGTTTACTCTATTCACCTGAAGCCTCTCTATTAACACACCTTATTGAAGACATCAAACTCTAAAACTACTCATTTCATTTTTGTTCCTCTTTTATAGTGGTACACCACGGAACACTTCTTTTGGACACACACTGAAATATCTCAGCAGCCATTCCACTATTATTACTTTATCCTTACCAGACATTTTATATGATAGTTTGCCACCTTCGTAACATAGATAATGGCATAAATCAAACCCATAATTTACGTTGGAACACTATACTGAAACAACACAAGTAGATTACCTTGCCTCCAAAGTACCCGTTTATAGAATGAAACCCAGCAGGTCTGTCACTAGTTTTTCTCAGACAATTTGCTATAGTCAGCGCTTTAGTTTGAGGTTAGTTCGAGCTAGTATTTATATTTTCTATTATCACCTTAGAATACATCTTCACAAAGTTACATAATGTAGTTGATTAGTATTAGTAATTGTATCTAGATGTGGTGTGTGGTTTGCTGATCATAATTACGTCTTTTACGAGTGTGTGAATTGCTAAGATGTAATTATCAAGGTCAAGCACCCAGTGGCACTGACTCTTCATCAGGCAATGTTTACGTGACTTTGGATCACCCATGAAATAGTATTCTGCTGAGTATTTAGAAATGTGGGTGGGATGATGGTTGCTACGGGCGAACCTGGTCACATATACGTATTGTTACATCCAACCCAGGTACCTTACCTGCTCTCATCACCTAGGAGCCTTTCCAGATACAATTTCTTTCAGCGCTAACTGTATCTCCTGTATTCTCCTGTATCTAACTGTATTCTGTAGTTCTATAAATTATTCTCTCTGTATCTCTTATCGCCATAGTCAAAGCCTCCACATCCCAGCTACATTATAAATTTAAAGAACTTGACCTATCTCCCTCTCATAGCAAGCATTCCTTGCATGTACAACTCAATTCCGCAACTACCACCTAACCTCTTTATTCCACCATTCGCTAACATTTCGTTTATTATCATTATTATTATTATTCACTCTCTTTATCCAGCACATGATTTTTGCACAATTTGATTTCCTCACCTTGAAGAATATTCATTATTTTTCTACTCAAAATTACTTCCTTCATTTTACTACATTTCTTATGTCTGTATTTCATCTAACATTCATTTTGATTTCTCTTCTCACCCATTTCAATAACTTTTAGCGCCTCTATTTTTTTTCCTCATTTTTCTTATTTCTTCGCCTTACATTTACTTTCAATTTCTCTTTCGCCAAAGGAAGATAAAATCTTCTACAGGTTTCTCCTGTTAACACACTCACTTCCAGAACTCTTCCAATTACCCTAACAGTAATAAGATGAAACTTAGCTATGGTAAGGGATAAGTCTAAAGGAAACAATAATAAAGAGGGACAGCATGAAAAAAGACGACATTCCTTTGTGAGTACAGGTTTGACTTTGAAATAGACAAATATTGCATGACAGTGGTCCGTAGTGGTGATCTTAAAGTACCCGTCCTCCCTCCAAATTAATACCTGCATATGATTATATTGTCGACACCACAGTATGGAAAGAATACACCAGGTAATTATTCATCCTTACAGATTTTACTCCACTTCAGTTTGTACTATTTCATTATTGTTTCGAAAAGAAACAAAATCCTTGGAGAACATTCTTAGGAGAAGATTTATCTTGATATCTGCATGATAAAGAATTTAATACAACTGAATTTTTTTTCGTTTTTATATAAGATATAACTTAAGTTTAAGCGACGTCTGATCATACCAT
This sequence comes from Oratosquilla oratoria, assembly GCF_046742065.1. Lineage (NCBI taxonomy): Eukaryota > Metazoa > Arthropoda > Malacostraca > Stomatopoda > Squillidae > Oratosquilla > Oratosquilla oratoria. The sequence continues at coordinate 15,876,376 of NC_134808.1, read as the reverse complement.
TGAGAAAATCTTTAGGATTGCAATAACATGTTCATATGATTCAATAATCAACGAGTCAGTGATAATCTTGGGACTACAGTGGGTGTCTGAGCTCTCACCAGTAAGAGGTCCTTTGATGAAATTATTGTAATATGATACGAATGAGGATAGGGATAATTGGTCTACTGTAAGAGGCTAGTAGATAAGTTGGTAGAAACAGGAGTAGATGGCGAATATTGTATTTCTATGAGTTGAGTGTGTGGTCAACACAGTTCGTAGGCAAGGAGTTGCATACTCGTAAATTCGCTCTCCACTTTGAGTTATAAAAATGGCCGAGGGCCTGTATCCACTGATGACGTGTACATATTTTGCTGACTTGTAAACCAAGTGAGATATGCAGAGGTTCGAGATTGCTTAAGTAAACAATATTGCAGACTTGTAAAAACGAATCTGATTGGAGAAAGGATGGAGGAGGAGAAAAGTCGATTGGTTCGCAATTTGGAGAGGATCTTAGATATAAAGTTAAAAATCATTGAACCAAAGAAATCACTACATCATCTCAAAACTCACCTAGGACCTGACATGTGTTTTCTCTTGGGATTTCTTGAGTGAAACTCAGAAAAGCAAATTGTAATAATTTGAAGAAGAAAATCAAGAAAACTCGTCACCAGTTTAATTTAACCTCGATTGGAGATTATAACTGAAGGAAAAGAACTTTAACAGTGGGAAACAAAGACAGTGGTGAAAGTTGGGAGAAATTGAAGAGGAGGTTGAAACCTAAGTGTTTCTCAATCACTATTGCAGGATGAAACCGTTGATTTTAGAAAAATAATGAATATGAAAAATAATTTTAACATTCTCTTTAAAAGTCTTCATCAAATGATAGGACAACGGAGTTCTATGATAGCTAAACCACATAATTTCTTTTGGGTTAGAAGTAAGGTAAATTTTCAAAGATTTCATTAAAAGACTCATACTTTCATCGATGTGGAAGTCTGCTGAACATCATAAGATTTGTCAGCATTGCTATAGGAAGAAACAACTCGATGAGATTCTTAATAATGTTTATATTTATCTTACAATAACTTCTTGATTTAGCGTAAAATCAAAGTCATTAAGTAGAGTTGAATGTTGATTGTGACATATTCTAATATAACCACAGGTTCATGAAACTTACAAAAATTTTAATCTTCTTTTAATTTATCTTATATACACCAGTATGAGTATTCTTCCTGAAGTAAGTACGATAAAGTGAGTCTCTGTATCGGTTTATATATATATATATATATGTATATATATATATATATATATATATATATATATATATATGTATATATATATGTGCGTGTATATATATAGGTGTATATATACATATATGTATATTCATATATGTATATATATATAAATATATATATATACATATATATATATATATATATATAATGGAGAAAAGTGGGATATAAGCCAGTTGTTGTTTCCTGACGACAATGCACTTGTAGTAGAATCAGAGGAAAGATTGAGCACGTTAGTGACAGAGTTTGGGAAGGTGCGCAAAAGAAGAAAGTTGAAGATAAATGTGGGTAAAAGTAAGGTGATGAGATGTACAAGGGAAGAAAGTGGCAGCAGACTGGAAGTGAGTATTAAGGAAGAGCGACAGGAGGAAGTGAATAGTTTTAGATACTTGGGTGCGCATGTGGCAGGAAAGGGAAGACTGGGGATGGAGGTAGAATGTAGAATGAGAAACGTGAGTAAATGCCTTGATGTATTAAAAAGTGTAATGAGAAATAGAAATTTGGAAATGGATGCTAAGAGAAGATTGTATGAAGGAGTGATTGTGCCGACAGCACTGTATGGGGCAGAAACATGGAACATAAGAGAGGAAGAGAGAAGGAGTTTGAATGTATTTGAGATGATGTGACTGAGAAGTGTGATAGGAGTTACTAGGCTACATAGAGTGAGAAATGAGAAGGTGAGGAGGAAAACAGGGGTGGGAAGGGAACCGGAAGATAGGGTTGATGAAAGAGTATTGGAATGGTTTGGACATATGGAAAGAATGAGTGAAGAAAGACTAGTGAAGGAGGTGTGGAAGGCAGAGGTGGAAGTAGTGAACATGAGGGGTCGACCTAGGATAAGATGAATGGATGGGGTAAAAGAGGCATTGGGAAAGAGGGGAATGTCTGTTGAGAAAGGACGGGAGGGGACAGAAGATAGGGGTGAATGGAGAATGGTTGTATATGGATGATGCTCTGAAGGATGAGGGGGGTGGGAGGGGAATGGGGGATGAGGAAATATGTATGAGAAAAAAATCAACGCAGCCCTAAGGGATTTCTCCCCGTCTTCTCCTTTTTTTGCATGAGGGGACGGAGAAAGGGGGTCGCCGATTTAATGAAGCGCCCTTGTTGTGGATGTGCTGTGTCTTACGACACTGCCTCTGACCCAGGGCAGTGGACAAAATGCAGGGATGACCCGTCATCCAGGAGGTGCCAAGATAAGAGGGAGGGAAGAAGGTAGAGGGGAGTGGAGTATGTAGGGGATGGAGTGGGTGGGAGTGGGTTATATGCCTTTGTTTTTTGGTTACATCCTACGTAAGGGGAGAAAAGCCTTTGGTATGTGTGCGTACATATATATGTATATATATATATATATATATATATATATATATATATATATATATATACACACACACACACACAGTATCGCAGCGCTGAGGGGTGTTACTCCAACTCTCGTGGGCGGGGAGTTGGGTGTGTGTGTGTGTGCAAGGTCATAGCATTACCCATAGATCGGACCTACGAGCTCTGAGCTCTCTTCCAGGAGGGAAATAGCTGTCGATCACGAGTCCAACACGTGATTCAAAGACCAAGTAAATACACACATATAGAGTATATATATATATATATATATATATATATATATATATATATATATATATATATATATATATGTACGCACACATACCAAAGGCTTTTCTCCCCTTACTATTTTCCTCCTGAAACCGAAGGAAGTTGAGTCACCTGGTGTTTATTGTTTGCCCTGCAAAGATTGTGATTTGGTTTACTTGGGTCAAACTGGGAGAGACCTGAACACTAGATTGGCAGAACATAAAAGGTCAATTAGGTATGGGCAAGAAAATTCGGCTGTATTTCTTCATGTCAAAAATAAGAATCATTCTTTCGACTGGGGTAAGGCCAGATTAGTGTTCAAGTCCCACTGCGGTTTCAGGAGGAAAATAGTCGAATCAGCATTAATTGAGGAATGCCCTAATATTAATATTTCTAAAGGGCAGTGGACACCTGACATAATCTCACGCGCAGCAGTAGCCAAGTTGGTGCGGACGCTACATCCTCCCCTCTCCTCACCTCCTCTCTCCTCCGCCACCCCAGTTTGCCCCGCGCCTGAGTGAGGTCAACTGTCCACATCTCTTCTTACTGTAGTTTATAAGTCCCCTCTGTTCTCTATCTTATGTACTTTCCTGAAGAGGGCTACAGTTGATAGCCGAAATATAGGACTTTTCTTTATTCGGAGTTTATTCTTTCTCCGACTGTGGGTTCCTGTGTGTAATATATATATACATATATATATATATATATATATATATATATATATATATACATATATATATACATACATATATATATATATATATATATATATATATCGCATCATTCAACAATAATATATTTTTGCATTTATTTGTATACAGGCTTAGACTTCATCATGTCTGATTAGAAAATTTACCCCAGTTACTTTTGTAAAAGATAGTCGTGTCTCCTCTCATTCTATTTGTTTACACCAATAATGATCCGATTAACTTCAATCTCTCTCTAAGTAACAGTATTTGGAAATTCAGAAGACAACCCTGATTGTCCTCTACAACCTTATCTTTGTTTTCATGAAGGTTTATACCACTACTATATACTTTTTACTTTGTCTTAAATACTGTGTCATTAGAATTTTTACTATTTCTTCGATCATATATCTAAAAGCCACTCGGATTTTCATCTAATATACTTGTTATTTTCCAGTTATACTGCTTTTCTGGTCTGACGATGAAGGTCACGACAAGATTCTTTGCTCTTTCCATAATTTTAATTCCTCTTCAGTCATTTTATAGGTCACTCGAATGCTTTTTTTGAGGCTTATAAACCTTTGTCACGATACATTTGCTTGCAATAGAATTGAGCTACCTCCTTTGGATCTGTTCAGATATCCTGTTTAAATCTACTTAAGGTTTTGTCCTTGACTTGTTCAGCATCGTTCATATATATATTTAATGATCTGGCTGTTCCCTCACTCAGTGCATTCAAATAGATTTAAAATATGACTGGTGACAGTGGCAGAGCTAAATACAGAAGTATTCCATTTGTCACTTGTTTCCACTCTAAGTAATTGCCTAGGATCGGTGCTCGCTCCTGCCTTCCAGTAATCTTATTTTGAACTTCGTATCTCACATGTCACAATTATTTTCTCCCTTTTTTGTTTTTTTGTTTTTTATTCTGATTCCATCCTAAGCACAAAATCTATAAAAACAACCGTTACCTTACTCAGTTCTCTTCATCACAAATATGAGCAATATAAAAGAACATACATGGAAGATCTTCCCGACTTCATCTTTGATTTTGAGATGTCCTTTTAAAGTGATTTGTTAAGATCTCCTTAGTTGTGAGACACACTAAAGACTTCTGATACAGTTTGGCATAAATATTTATATTCCAGGCTACACTCTTCTTCTTATCTTTCCGTTTCAGATACTCTTTGTTCTTCCTGCCCTTTTCAGGTAATTCAGTGAAACATCCACTGTATCAAAGACTTTTGATACAATTTGTCATAAGTATTTCTTTTCCAGAATTACCTCTTGGCAATTGTCTCTCTTCCTGTCTTCTCGTCTTAGATAATCGTTCTGGTCCTTAAAAAGCCAATGTTGTAGTTTGAATTCCTCCGATCTGTCTCCTCGAATACATAAGTCACTGGTGGTATAATCACTTATATCTTTTTCTATTCATAAGTGAATTATCTAATCAAACAAAATTGTCTCATACATCAACAATACTACTCTTGCTTCTTTTATTGATCAATATGCTTCTAATACCCCATATCCACCCTGCGAATATATATATATATATATATATATATATATATATATATATATATATATATATATATACATATATATATATATATATATATATACATCGATGTATATACTAACATATATATATATAATATATAATATATATATACACACACACATATATTATACACACACACACACACACACACACACACACACACACACACACACACACACACACACACACACACACATACACACACACACACACACACACACACACACACACACACACACACACACACACACACACACACACACACACACACACACACACACACACACACACACACACACACACACACACACACACACACACACACACACACACACACATATATATATATATATATATATATATATATATATATATATATATATATATATATATATATATATATATATATATATATATATGTATATTGTGGTAGATCACACCATTCTTTCCAACTTCAAATTGTAGTTTAGGTAGCTAACTACTTTATATAAGTGAAGGCATTCAACGTCTGCAAAAAAATGTATCATTTTTCCTCTTCAATAAAATTGATGTATGCTGATTTAACTTGCTTTTTTTGTATTACTAAGAAGCACAAGAACTGGGTTTTATCAAATGCTTGGTTTTGTAGTTTATAATGATATTCTATATGAAATTAAAACTAAGACAGTTGATGTTCTATGTATAGCTCGACTTATACATTGTATCGTTATTTCATTACTCTTTTTAAACATGCTGACATGTTTTCATAATATATCCAGGAATCACTGGCTATCTTGGAAATCTCTCAGTGTAAACTGTGACTGCTCTGGATGATAGCAATGTACATGGTTGTAGGCTTTATGATCTCCTGCAGTCTCCTTTATTCTCATGTTATTATGCAACTTGAATGATACAAATATATGCCCAACTTATTGACTAGACAATTTATTGACTGAGATACCTTCACCCTATAACTCTAGAGAGATTTCAGTTGGCTTGATAAGAGAGCTTTATACCGGCTGAAATAGCTTTTGCTATACTATGCATGGTGCCATGAGATCTACCCGGTAAAATGGGACTGTTATATTTTATCTTTTTTCTGTGGTTAAGCTAAGCTGGGATAAAACTGTAGTTGAAATTGAACCTGTGAATATATGGTAGTGCGATCATTAACTAGCCACACTCTCTTTTTTTGACTGTTCTTGCCTGAGTACTTGAGATAGGATAACAAATAGAAGGTGTATAGCTGGCCTTACATAGATTGCATATCATTTGAGGCCTCAGCCACAGCGCAAACTGAGACGCAGGCGACACAGGCGACACAGGCGACGCAGCATAGAATAAAGGTAGACTTCCTGTTGCTGAATTGAAGTGTAGTTTTAACTTTTCTCTCATGTGAAACATTGGGGTAGTACATCTAGAAGCATTTCAAGTTAGAGAAAAGTTAAAGCTTTACTTCAATTCAGCAACAGGAAGTCTGCCTTTACTCTGCTCTGCCTCGCTTGTGTCGCCTCCGTCTTTGTATGCATTTAGGTTTATAAGGAACTTCTATGCTTGACCCATAATATACAAATGAATATATGATTATGCATACCTTTTCAATGATTTACTGTTATTCAATGATATATATATATATATATATATATATATATATATATATATATATAAATGTATATATACATATATATATATATAAATGTATATATACATATATATATATAAATGTATATATATATATATATAAATATATGTATATATATATATATATATACATATATATATATATGTATATAATCTTACTTTAATTCATCTAAAGCCCTTTTCACACCTACGCGACTTAGTGAGTTCATTTGAGTAGAGTCGACTTAAGTTACAATCTTTTATTTTTCTAATTTCCAAATGTCAAATCACCTTTGCGTCATATATTGAGAAGCTGAATGACGAACCAAGAGAAATTAAACCTACAAGACACATTGAAGAATTGTTCTTAATTACGAACTAAGAGAAGTTAAACCCATACGACACTGTGATGAATTGTTCTTTGTTCTTAGGAAAGTCTAGATTATTGCAAGCAAAGCCGTCTTCCAGATTTTTTAATTCACAACACTTAACGTGGATCTTGACTGTTTGAACAGGGCTTTACGTTTTATAAACAAAGTTACATTATTTTCATTTACCAGAATTACGCAATGTTTAGCTTATACTGATATCTTTTGTAATCTACAAGAAATACCAAAGTTCCTGTCTGTATCTTTGGCAAATATTAATCTGTTATCAATCAACCCGTGGTTGTGCATTATTGTTAGGAAAGATGGAATCTAGAATTTGGTTATCGAATAATAGATCGTATGAGAGGCATTACGATCATCCACTGCAACTACCCAAATCTGATACATTATATACCAGAACTATACAAATGTATGTTTTGTTGCCGAGTATCTAAATTTCATTCATATATAGTAATTCATTCTTTATGATTAGTGAATTTTGTAAATGAAAATAATTCTGTTAACGGAACAACAGCGAAATATGTTTTTATATATTTTTCATATATTGGGTTAGGTTAAAGTAAAAAATAAATAAATAAATAAATAACAATGAAATTAAAAGCAATGTTGATACCCAGAGCACCATTCGTGGAAGATGGCTTTTGTGCACAAAACGATGATTAACTGGTTAACATTTCAATTGCTTTGCACTGTGCTTTGCTATCAGTTGAAAACGTTTAAAAAGTGCTTTATTTTGATGATGATGTTAACTGCTATAGGTTTAACTATTTGTAAAAGCCTTATTGTTGTAATTGAGTTAATTCATACAGTTTAACTATTTGTAGTGTTCGATCTAACTAATATAGTTTAATTATCTGTAAAAAATGTGGTAATGGAGTTAAATGATACAGTTTAAGTATCTGTAAGGAACTTTATTGTGGTAATGGGGTTAAGTAATACAGTTCTAACCCACTGAGCATGGGGCCAACCCTTTGCTAAATCAGTGTCTTGCGCGAGCTGAACCAAGATCCATACAGGTGAGGGCGTTATCATACTAGGTTATTTTTTCCTCCGATTGTTGGAGCAAATTTTGTAGCCCATAGCTTTGGGAAAGATTTTCTGATATGCTGGAAGAAAAATAATTGTCCTCCAGCATATCAAATAACATTCTATTTAAGTACTTTGAAAATGTCTTAAATAGACAAAAACGTTCAGTATTCCGATCTTTGATTTCCTCGTGGTTTCAAACAAAATATCTTTACTCACGTGTTTTATGTGATTACTGTTGCATTCTATGTAAATTGTTGAGAAAACAAAATTATTTGCCATAGGGATTTAAGGGTGACAATATTTTAAAATCCTATTCATGCGAAAGTCGACTAAAACATATGAATCTATTTTCCCTAAAAAAGCGTAGACTCAGATGTTATTTGATACAGGTCTCTAAGATTCTAAAGGAAATTGATAACATCAAAAGTGGCGAATTTTTCACACTGAATGCAAATCATACGAGAAATAATGGTCTCAAATTGTCAGGAAGTAGATTTAACTTGGAAGTGGGTAGAAACCTCTTCGCCAACCGCGTAGTAAATGAATGGAATAAACTTCCTGCAGAGGCAGCACAATGTAGTTCAGTTCGAAGTTTTAAGATTCAATTAGATAAACACCTAAGAAATATGTCGTTATGGCTGCCATTCTTGATCTAACTTTTTTTCATTTATTCATTTATTGTTATTTATTTAGTTATTATTATTTATGTTTATTTTTTGTTATTTATCTGTTTATTTATTATTTGTTATAAATATTGTTATTTTTCTGTTTCATCATTATCTATTTATTTATTTGATTAATTTATCTATTTGTTTATTCATTTTTTTCCGTATCCGACCTAGTTATAGACCAAAAGATCTCCTGTCAGCATCCTCTTATTTTGTGATCCTTTGGAATCCTTTATTCTGGTTGATGTCACTTGAAGTTATTGAGGTGCTGGGGTTTGAACACAATCCTGGTATTCACTCTATTGACGCCCTTTATAAATTTCATTATCTTCACCGCAAGACAGCTCTACTAAGAAAGTGTCGCAGTAAATGGGTTAATTATTTATTTTCATGTACATTGATACGGACATATGTATAGTGTCCAAAGTTACATTGGGTCATTCAAAAACTGTGTTCAAGTGTTTAAATATTGGGGAAACTGAGCCACGAGGCAGAGGAATTAGTTTTTAATCTTTATTTCTTGATAAGAATGTAATACTATCCATCCTGAACTTAACTTGCCTTCCTGAGCTAAACCTTGCTTGGAGAGTAGGTTGTCAAATTTTCTATTGTATGCCACACCTTTAACAATATCAAGTTCCCTCTCACTTCACTGTTGGTTAAATCTGCCACTCAGCTCAAGCAGCCAGCCACAGCAAAGTTTAGGGACATAAATTCCAAATGCTTCTTTTCCATGCTATGTATCTTGCGCGGCGCAAGTCGTGAAAACACACACGGAAGGAAAAAAATAATGCAAAATTACAACGTGGCCACTAATCTTAATCACACTAAATATGCCATATCCTACCACTTGTCCAGACTTTAATTGCACACTAAACAGAAACCCCCGTTCATAACATGGGCACTCCTCGGGGATGGGGAATGCTTGTGGTGTTGTCTGATGGCGGCAAGGGAGAAGGGGGAAGGAGGGCTGTGGAGTACTGGGAAGTAAAAGGGAGAAGGACAGGACAAGAACATGGGAAAGGGGAGGAAACATCAAACACAGTCGGAGGACAAGTGGAGGAGGAAGAGAAGGAGAAGGGGAGACAGGACGAGAAAGAGGAGGAGAAGGACGAGGAGGATGATAAGAAAAATAAGACAATAGTAACGGTTATGCAATATAGACTATATGATAACGAGGAAGAAAAATATTCAACAGAATTTGCTTGAATTCGGCAACTGAAGAAAAAAGAATACTGTACAGACGCACATGCACGTGGATTGGGAACATTTGTCTTTTATCAAGATTCGAAACGTAAAAAGTACACACACACACACACACACACACACACACACACACACACACACACACACACACACACACACACACACACACACACACACACACACACACACACACACACACACACACACACACACACACACACACACCACACACACACACACACACACACACACACACACACACACACACACACACACACACACACACACACACACACACACACACACACACACACACACACACACACACACACACAAACACAAACACACACACACACACACACACACAGACATACACACACACACACACACACACACACACACACACACACACACACACACACACACACACACACACACACACACACACACACACACACACACACACACACACACACACACACACACACACACACACACACACACACACACACACACACACACACACACACACACACACACACACACACACACACACGTATATACTCAGTTGGTAGAGTTCCCGGCCGCCACTACGGCGGTCCGGATTCGAATCCTTCCCAGGGCTGAAATAATTTCAGTATCGCTGCGCAGCGAGTCGTTGCTCCAACTCTTGTGGGTGGGGAGTTTTGTGTGTATGTGTGTGTGTGTGTGTGTAAAGTCACAGTATTACCCATAGATCGGTCATATATGAGCTCTGAGCTCTCTTTCGGGAGGGAAATAGCTGTAGATCACGAGTGCAACACGTGGTCAAAGACTATATGAATCTCACTCACACACACATACACACACACACACACACACACACACACACACACACACACACACACACACACACACACACACACACACACACACACACACACACACACACACACACACACACACACACACACACACACACACACACACACACACACACACACACACACACACACACACACAGAAATCCCCCCCCCCCCATGAAGGAAATAACAGTAACAAAGAAGGAAATCAGCGCCCAAATAAAAAAGTTGATGTCATAAAATCGCATGGTCCGGATTGAATTCCAAATTGGATATTGAAGGAATACGTAGAGGAATTAACAGATAAAATGCACACTATAATCAAATGCTCGCTCAAAGAAGGTAAGGTACCACAAGACTGGAAAAATGGAAACATAGTACCAATATATAAAGGAGAAAAAAAAAAAAAGGAAAATCCGACTAACAAGCACAGTAACTAAAATATGTCAACAAGTGATCAAAAGTAGATGGGTTAAACACCTGGAAGAAAAATCTATACTAAACCCAAGCCAATTTGGGTTTATACAAGGAAGATTATGTACAACAAACATAATCTGCTTCTACTCGAGACTAATAGATAAGATGAGAGTGATGGATGGGCAGACTGTGCCTATCTAAACCTACAAAAGGCATTTGACAAAGTACCACACAAGAAATTAATAAGAAGATTAGAATCAATAGGTGGCATCGCAGGTAGATAATTAGGATGGATGGAAGATTTCCTGACTGGGAGAAAAATGATAAGTGGTGTTCCACAAGGGTCAGTGTTGGCTCCAATCATGTTTGCCATATACATAAACGACATGGATGAAGGAGTTGAATGTTATATGAATTTCTTCGCAGATGACACAAAAACATTAAAGAAAGTAAGAACAGAAGAGGACTGCGATTCATTACAATCAGACCTGGACAAAATCTGAAAATGGACTCAAAAGTGGGAAGTGAACTTCAGTATCAAGAAGTGTAGCATAATGGAGTTTGGAAAAGGCAAAAACAGAATTCCCAAAAATTACAAAATTGACGAAGAAGAAATAAAAAAAATGCAGTATTAATCAACAAAGACTTGACACCGGATAAACATGTAAACAAAATAGTCGGGGAAACCTTTAACCTATTAAGGTCAATGAAAGTGGCATTTGACTACTTGGATGAAGAAATGAATAAAAAGAATATTAGTTATATTGATTAGACCAAAGCTAGAATATGCAGCGACACTATGGACACCCAGTACTAAAAAGAATATAAGGAAACTAGAAAGAATACAGAGAGCTACAACAAAGTTGGCATCAGCTCTTTCCAATTTAACATACGAACAAAGATTATCGAAATTGGAACTACCAACACTAGAAGAGAAGAGAAAGAGGTGATCTACTGACTATATTTAGAATCATGAAAGGAATGGAAATCCTTGAGAGGAATGATTTACTAAAAATGACAATGGAAAAACAAGAGGTCATGAGAAGAAACTCAAAAAAGATAGCTGTAGAAGAGATAAAAAGAAAAAAAAAAAAAGAATAGCTTCCCACACAGAGTGCTGGATATATGGAATAACTTAGATAAAGAAACAGTGTGTGCAAATACTATTCAAGATTTTAAGAAAAAACTTGATGCTGAAAGATACAAAGACGGGTCACTACGAGCATAGCTCCCTTCCCGTGTAATACAACTAGGTAAATATAAATAATATATATATTATATATATATATATATATATATAATATATATATATATATATATATATATATATATATATATATACATATATACATGCACACACACACACACACATACACACACACACCACACAAATACATACATACATACACAAACACACACACACATACATAGATAGGCGTGTGCGACCATACGCACATGCGCAAGCACACAACCTTTATCCATATATTATCAGATCGTTTGAAATGTCGTTCAGGATGAAAATACCAATATTTTCTTCATTGAAAATCATACGTTACACACATACCAATAAGCGATGTTGTGGTAGTATCAAAAGAATGAAATAAGAAGTAAACAGATAATTTAGAAATACCTGTAGATTAATAGATAAATAAATGGATTAATAAACAAATAAACGAATAAGTTAAAAAATATATGAATCGATATATTAATAAATAAATAAACATATAGATGAATAAATCAATAGATAGATACATAAATGAATAAAGAAATAGATAAACATATAAAAAATTAATAGATAGATAAACAAACCAATAAATGGATAAATGAAAAATAATTTATTAATTCAATAGATAAAGAAATGAAAAAGAAAAAACAAATGAACAAATTTATAGAAATGAAACAAATAGAAAATAAATAAACAATAAATAAATGAGTAAATAAATAAATGAATAAACAAGTATATATATAAGTAGATTTTAAATAAATAAATAAATAACCATGTATATATATATATGTATATATATATATATATATATATATGTATACACATATATATATATATGTATATATATATGTATATATATATGTATATATATATATATATATATATATATATATATATATATGCATATAGCTTCATATATATATATATATATATGTATATATATACATATATATATATATATATATATATATATATATGTATATACATATATATAAATGAATAAGTAAACATGTAAATAGTTTAGTAAACAAATAGGTAAATAAATAAATAAGTAGGTAAATAGAAAGCAGATAAACAAATAAATGAATAAGTAAGTAAATATATAAATAGATAAATTCGTGAATAGATAAGTAAATAAATATTGTTTATAAATAAACAAATAAACAAATAGATAAATAGATAAATAAATACAATAATATACAAATGTAATCCTTTGTTATATAATTACATATATGTATATATATATATATATATATATATATGCATATATACATATATACATATATATATATATAGATACATATATATATATATATATATATATGTATTTACATATATATGTATATATATATAGATATATATATATATTCAACAAAAACCCACTGTGTTGGATAAGAAGAAATGAAATAAATGAATTCCATATATTTCGATCACGGACTGTGATCCTCTTCAGTGGAATACAGAAAGGTAGAGCAAAAGGCATGTCTTATATACAATAAAAATAAGGGACAAGGGTAGGACTCAGGTAGCGTCTAGTGCTTTGCGCACAACATAATTCCGCTGTCTTCCAACATGTAGACAAGGAAGGCCATCATATGGATTGGAATGAGGCAAAGATTATCTTTACTTCAAAATGCAGTTTTAAAAGAAAAATAATAGAATCATCCTTGATTAACAAATTTCCAAATTTTAATATATCATATGGGCAGTGGTCACCTGACTGCATTACCACCTGGGCAGTCAACAAATTGTTACCATCGCTGGTGAAGGCGGGTGACCTGCCCCGCAAAGCACTAGACGCTACCTGAGTCCTACCCTTGTCCCTTATTTTTATTGTATATAAGACATGCCTTTTGCTCTACCTTTCTGTATTCCACTGAAGAGGATCACAGTCCGTGATCGAAAAATATGGAATTCATTTATTTCATTTCTTCTTATCCAACACAGTGGGTTTTTGTTGAATCTTTACGAATGTGTTACGACATTACTTTATAGTTATATATGTATATGTATATACATATATGTCCATACATATTTATATATACATATATATATATACATATATGTATATACATATATATATATATATATATATACATACATACATATACATATACACATATATATACATATATATATTATATATATATATATACGATAATAGATAAATACATGAATAAAGAGATAAATAAATAGGTAAGCAAATAATTGAATAAATTAATAAATAAGTAAATGGACTGATACATAAGAAATGAATAAATGAGTAAATAGATAAATGAATAAATAAATGAAATAATTAATAAATAAATGAATAAATAAATAAGTAAATAAATAGATAGATAAAAAAAATAGATAAATAAATAAATAAATAAATAAATAAATAAATAAATAAATAAATAAATAAGTAAATTAATAAATAAATAAATAGGTAAATAGATAGATAAGTAAATAAATAAAATAATTAATTAATTAATTAATTAATTAGCTAATAAAAATAAATGAATAAATAAATAAATGAATAAATATATAAATGAATAAGTAAGCAAATGAATAAATAAACAAACAAATAAAAACAAATAAGTAGATAAATCAATCAATCAATGATTTATTAAATAAATAAGGAAATAAAATAAGGTTTTCAGAGGCAACAACACTTGAAGACCTCCTTCGTGTGATACCAACTTGTTTTTTTGTTTGTTTTGTTTTTTAGATTATGAGTTATCTGTAGGCCCCTAATTACAATAAACGAATTAGCCTCATTTAACTCTTTTAAAGGTTTATTTCTGGCTTAGATAAAATGATTCTATCAACACTTTTAACAACTTCTAGACCCCTCATTGAAAGATATCTACATACCGTTAACAAACAAAATACAAGAAAAACAATTAAAATTGGAACAAACGTAAAATATAATCTCACGAAAATGTTCTCTCTAGTTGTTGACAGAAGAAAAGTATACCGACTTAGGACAAATTGTTTCTCTCATGAACGAGC
>NC_134808.1:15833399-15835899 GCF_046742065.1 Oratosquilla oratoria | reverse complement strand
TGTATATATATAATATATATATATGTATATATATATGTATATATATATATATGTATGTACATATATATATATATATATATATATATTACACATATATGTGAACATTTCCATTTACTTGTCTGTCTAACTGCTTATATATGGATACATTTATTCATGTAATTTCAGGCTTTCTTTTGATTGTTTATATTTATACAGGCATATCTATGTACATATATATATATATATAATATATATATATATATATATATATATATATATATATATTTCAACAAAAAACCCACTGTGTTGGATAAGAAGAAATGAAATAAATAGATTCCATATATTTCGATCACGGACTGTGATCCTCTTCAGTGGAATACAGAAATATATGGAATCTATTTATTTTTATTTCTTCTTATCCAACACAGTGGGTTTTTGTTGAAATTTACTAATGTGTTACGGCATTACTTTGTAGTTATATATATATATATATATATATATATATATATGTATATACATATATGTATACACATATATTTACACACACACACAAACACACACACACACACACACACACATATATATATATATATATATATATATATATATATATATATATGTGTGTGTGTGTGTATATACATATATGTATACATATGTATATATATAAATATATATATATATATATATATATATATATATATATATATATATTCTCAACAACTTTTTGTACTGTTATATAATATTATTAATTTTTTTGCATTCATCAGCGCCTATCTATACACCTTATCCATGGAATTGACATCATGAATGATTTTGTTCATACTTTGAATTATGGAGAAAAAAAGATATTCTTCCAACTGAAGAAGTTGTATCTTAAAATAGCCAAAGCTATTAGCGCAGTTGACTTTAATCAGAATTGTTTACGTGAAAACCTGTGCCCTCGAAAAAAAAAATATATATATATATATATATATGTATATATACATATATGTATATATATATATATATGTATATATATATATATATATATATATATATATATATATATATATATATATATAAAAGAGAACAAGTAGATGGATATGAAAGAAGAAGAAAAGGTGAATAACAATTATAAACTAAAACAATATAAAGGAAACCTTAGACTACAAGATAGATAAGTAGTTAGGTGGACAGATGAATAAGGAAATGGAAATATAGAGAGAAATACAAATGAATGAATGAATGGATGAATAGATAAATACCTAAATAGTGAATGAAAATATAAATAGTAATAAGTAAATAAATAAGATCCACAGATGATTAGATAAATAGATAGATAGAAGCATAGATATATGAATGTGTAAGTCATCAATTGACTTGATAAATAGATATATAGATTGATTGTGAATATACAGATGAATTATAAAGAAACAATCAAATAGATAAATAGATAGATTGACGGATGAATAAACGAAAAAATAGATACATAAAGTGATATATAAGTAAGGAAAGTAAATAGATGAATAAGTAATTCAGTAATTGAATAAATGAATAGTTAAACAAATATATAAATGAATAGATAATTTACATAGAATAAAGTAAGAAAATATAGATAAAGTAGAATAACGAAAGAGGGAACCGGGAGAGACAATAGATGCTAGCCAAGGATGGAAGAGGCAGAGGGGAAGGACAGAAACAGGAGGAAAAGAGACTAGAGAGAAGAACGAGGAGGAAAGAAAGTGAATAAAAAATGTAGTGAAAGAGGAATAAGAAAGGAAGAGGAGAAGAGCAAAGAAGAGGAGAGAAAGATAGGCGATCGAGAAGTTGGGGGTGCACGGATGTTGTTCCCTCACGAAGCCAGAAGGAAATGAGGATACGGATATGGTGAAGGTCATGAAGTAAAATAAAAATCGAAAAGAAAAGAAGCAGAGAGAGTAAGGAGGAGAATAAAGTGGGGGAGGAGGAGGAGGAGGAGGAGGTGAAGGAGGAAGAGACATGTTATGTTCTGAAGAGAGGGGTGAGGCTGTGGTGGAGGTAGCGGAGGTGGAGGTGGAGAAAGAGAAGGTGGAGGAGGAAAAGGAGGAGTAGGAGGAGGTAGAGGAGGAGGTCACTGTAAGCTGAGAACGAGGAGGGGAGGAGGAGGAAGAAGAGGAGGAGGAGGAGGAGGAGGTAGTTGCGTGCTGAGATGGTGGAAACGTCCCGGTAGGTGGCGCCACAATGAACGTTATTACCCAAACGCCTCCCCCATCCTCCCCTCCTCCCTCTCCTCTCTGCTGCCTCCTCAACTTCGCCACTCCTCCTCCTCCTCCTCCTCCTCCCTCTCCTCCTCCTCCTCTTCCTCCCATCCTCCACCTTCTCCACGGCCACTACCACCTCCACTTCTCGATCGTCTCGCGGCCCTGTTCCTCTCACTCTCACTCCCCTGTACCAATACAGTTCCTCTTCTTGGGCGAACTGGCATTTTCGATTTTGGTGCTGAAACAGGTCTTCGGTAACTTTGTATCCATCAGATTTTTTCTTTCTTTCTTTCTTTCTTTCT
>NC_134808.1:15823399-15828399 GCF_046742065.1 Oratosquilla oratoria | reverse complement strand
CAACTGAAAGCTCGCATTTTGTATTATTATACATTATTTTCTTAGCAATATATTATGGATCTCGATATCCTTGTGTTTGACCTCCCTTCTGATTATAAGAAGTGTTTACGGAAGATAGAGAAAACATCTAAGAAGTTAACTGATAATGAATTAGCGCTGGTCTTTAACCAAACTTGTTTAAAAGAGAACTTACTGCCTATATATTCTAATATATATATATATATATATATATATATATATATGTATATATATATATATATACTAAACACCCCACAGTGAATTTTGTATACACATCCCATTGGATTATCTGGGATGTGTATACAAAATTCCTTGTCAATATTGTAATAAATACTATATTGGTCAAACAGGCAAAGAATTAGAATTCAGAATAAAACAACATAAAAATAGCATAAGGACTGGCCAGGAATCTAATGCTCTGTTTCTTCATGTTAGGGATTTTAACCATCCTATTGATTGGGAAAATGTGTCAAAAATTGTATCTTGTAAAAATATGGTCGAAAGAAATATTATAGAATCAGGCATTGTTAAACATGATTATGACCTACTCTTTAATAATAGCTTAGGTTTGTATAAATTAGATCCATTTATGGTTAAAGATATATATAAAAAGTATTGTAAGAAACGAGGCAGTGTGACGTCCACCCTTCAAGACCTGACCTGATCCGGGGCAAATGTCATTACCTTAAGCGGTCAATTTCCCATGTGTCAAACTTGATCTGTATATATACCACAACTTACTCTGTACATTTTTATTCTCTTGTAATCCTTGAAGATGTCATTATATCACGAAAGTGCTCGGATTAAAATTGCTAATTTCCTTTCACTGTGGTGTTTAGCATAATTTGTGTATTCACATGTGCTTTTTGAAACTTATATATATATATGTATATATATATATATATATATATATGTATATGTATGTATGTATATACCCATATATTGTCTAAAAGATGTTTCTTGTTTTTCCATTGAAAAAGTAACTTCTTCCTGGGGATTAAGATTATCCCTGCCTGCTGTCTCGCCTAGTTCAGAATTAAATCCTTAACGTCAAATATTTTTTTTTTTCTTAAGATTCCATAACTATACTGATGAATTTGTAAAGGTTGACTTGAGATGATAATTATCATTGGTTCAATTATCATAATCTCAAACCCAAAGTCCCACACTGTCAACGGTTCATGGGCTCTCCCATATAGATTTACAGAAAGCATCTTCAACCATTTTCTGATTAATTTGTTTGGCATTTGTCAGCTTTTCTTAGATGGAAAGATTGGATAGACGGCCTAGAGGTAAATGATTCTCTGCAAGTGCGCATCGTGGGTCCATAGCAGTGGTAAAGCAAGAAATAAAATAAATGTTTAACATTATCGACAATTATTTTGATCACAGAACCCAATGTCAAAGTAGGTACGAAATCGTATTCTGCCACCAAAACACTAAAATCTAGACTCTGGAGTAAATGTAACTTAGTATAACTACATAACTTTGATATGGAATAACCCATCTGATGCGGCAAATGAGGATCTTCTTAGATTCGGACATTAAATGAACTGGTGAACTTCACAATATCTTATCCATATGTCCGTCCTAGAGATATACAGCACATTACTTTGTTTTATAGATACAATCGATGGTTCTGTCCTGAGAAAAATATGTTTTCGTGTCTAAATGTGGTCTATAGTTGTCACTGCTTAGCCAAAAGCCGAAAGAAAAAGTATATAAAATATAAACTAGACTTTGAATAGATTGGTTTATTTCAAGTCAAGTATTTACTTTAAAGAGATGCTTCATCTTCTCTGGGTTCATTATATTGTAAGGGTGTTTGATGGGTTCAATTTTTAGTACTGATATTGGGACATATCAGTGCAGTGCTAGTAAATGAAGGTCAATTGAAACTGAGTGTTTGTTTAGATTTATTTGCTTTATTGAAATACTTCATTTTCTTTGGGGTATTGTACTGTAAGGATATTTAATGGCTTCAGTTTTTAACATCTGATGAGGACACATCTGTACAATGTTAGTGATAAAGATCAACTGAAACTAAGATGAAGATGGTTTGTGTAGAACGGCATTTCTCAGACTATTTCGGTTCATGATTCCTCCAACCAACCCGGAGGAGTCTTCGTAGCCCTCACTTTGACCATGGTCAGAAAATGAAGGTGCTTTCTATGCATATAATCTATAGTATGTTATGTGTTATTTCTAATAAAATTCAGTGAATAAAGTCAAGTAATTTATTTATATTGTACATTCACATGTAATCACTGCAATTACAAGTAAATAAAGGCTTGTATATTGTGGTAACAAGAATTAGAAACTCATGAAACGTAGGTAATACAATTTTTTTAAACTTCAAATGATCCCCAACAATCCTCATATTTGAGAGTCACGACCCCCAGTTTGAAAATCACTGGCGTAGAAGCTTGAATTTCAGTTCAGTCGTGATTCTAGTTTTGGTTACTTAAGAGTCCTGAAGGCTGAAGAAATGAAATGAAATTCCTATGTCTGCAAGGGCGTAGCCTTGCTTAGACCGCATGTAGGGCATTCATCTGTGCAAAAATACAAATGTAGTTAACGTGACATATTCTTTTATTCTTTATTCATCCCAATCCCAAATGCACAATTGAGGTTAAATTATTTAGATGCTAATTCATATGGTCAAAATTATATGATTTCAAATGTACTGAGGATAGGAAGACACATCCTACCTTGATATCTTTGAGATATTTTATCTGAAATCGTGGATTATGTCGGCTTCTTATATGTTTTTGAACAATGTCCATGCTTTGAAGTGGTATCTTCCATGTTGTAGGAGTCCTCTCTGAAAATTGTGAGATCCAAATTAATATATTTTTGGGCGTATTGTCATATGATTTATTTGATTATTTTTCCTATGACCTCATACCACTGTGGTCAGCGGAGCTGTATCCTAATTTTGTTGGTTGGTGGTGCTAAGTGCAAATAATAGAAATATTAAACTTTCATTATAATTTTTGTTGCACAGTAGGAAACATTTCTGAAATATATATATTTTTCTGGTGTAATGAAAAGGTGAAAAAGTATCGCTTGGGATATCTATTGGTTATTAGCTAGATGGCAATAAAGGTAGCAAGGGCGTTCCTGACTAAGTTGATTAAAAAGTAAGACCCTTTCTCACTTTGAATGACTACTTATTGTTTAACATAAGAGCAAATTTGTGAAGTTACGATGAATGAATTAACAAGCTCTGGCACTGGGACTCGATCCCTTGGGCGTACAACTGTCTACCACAAAGCAAAGCTGTTACCGTTTTACCACGCTTGATCGTAGGATGGTACAATGATAACATCCTTGCTTTGTGGTAAGCAGTCGTATATCCAAGAATTCGAGTCCCAGAGGCAGAGCTTGTCAATCTATAAGAACGAATATTTCAGCATGTCTTTGATGATGGTTTTAACTTTGATGTTTTTCAAAGAAAAGTCTGTGGGAAATAGTAGAAGCGTATAAGTATGAGCAATATTACATTGAAACAAAACTAACATGAGACTAACATTATTTCAATCAGTTGACGCATCTTAAAATAACCATGGTCGATTTATTCTTTATATATATATATATATATATCATATGAAGTTATCTAATCTGCAAGTACAAATGTAAATTTGTATGTGAAAAAACTCAGATGTAGGGAAGGCGGGGAGATTCCTTGGCATGTTGGGCTCTGAGATAATCTTAAGCAAAATCTATGCTCTTATTCAGTTACTTAAACATCAAAGGGACACTGAAGGGAGGAGAATGTCTTTTGTTACGCTGTTAGCTCCAAATCTCTAATCACTGCTGGAGTAGAGGGTGAGGAATTTTTCTTTAGTAGAAAAAAGTCTGAACTCTAAATATTATTTACTTATTTATTTATTTATTTATTTTCAAGAAGACTGACAAGGTATATTTCAGACAAAGATTGAGAATTATCATTTGTTTTATCTGGAACAGTCAGTGTACTTTGGTACCTGCAAAGTCCTATTGTACATGTGACTACTACTACATATGTTTTTAACACGATGCAGGTGGATTATGGTAATACTTCTGTTCTACTAAGAAACATACTACTGTAGAGACATTAGGAAAAATTATGGGAAAGGTGGAGAGGGAAACACGGGTCTTTATCTGAATATCGAGTTTATTCCTGACCGGTTTAGCTTCTGAAGAAGCTATTGTAAGCGAAACCGGTCAGGAATAAACTCGATATTCAGATAAAGACCTGTGTTTCCCCCTCCACCTTTCCCATAAACATACTACATTTTATGAGGTTATCTTTAGAAAGAGGCATTACAATTTATAATAAACTGTTTGTGCCACGTAATGTTGTAAGGAAACATTTTGTTCCTTCACTTTTGAGAGGAAGGACTTATTTGTTAACACAGGGGAGGTTGTCAACCTCTGCAGGATCTTTGATCTATAGTCATGAAAAATTGTCTGACAATCTTTAAACGCCAGATTTGTTTGTAGACAGAAGAAAATATATAAATGTAAGTGAGGGAGACTCTTATCATCTACACATTAAGGCTAAAGAACAGTATACAAAACAAGGCTGTGTAATTTGAAACATTAGAAATATTCATGAATTTCTTTCACTATTGAAGACGTACCACAGGAATCAACAAAAGCTCCCTTAGGCGTTAGCTAGAATGAGAGGAAAAGTACCTCTAGGTATAGAGAGAGTTAATCAAAACAAAATCTAACCCTTCACGACTGAGAACGTGACACAGCGATTGGTGAAGTAGACTGGCGACTGCCCAAGATCCAAGAAAAGTGCCACCAGGGAAGAATAAGGAAGGAACTGATCTCTTGATGCGGCAACTTGGTTCTTTCTGCTTATTCTCGTATATTTACTTAACCATCTGCCTATATGTACCTGTCTCTCTGTTTGTCTATCCAATTCCATCTACACAAAATTTTGAGCCTTGAAGTGGGAGGAATGTCCTCTTGGTAGATAACTTTTC
>NC_134808.1:15788399-15793399 GCF_046742065.1 Oratosquilla oratoria | reverse complement strand
TTTGAGTATATATTTCCATTTTCGACTCTGTTCTCTGTGGCAGGAGAAAGAAAGAATACTGCCAACGAGTCTTCCCACTCGGGTTGTAGAGGCGGCTAAAACGGACGGAGTGATTAGACTAGGCATCCTACTCTCGGTAACCATGAGGGATATATTTCTACGAGAAGTCAAGACAGAAGAGTATCTGATAGGAGTTTTCCAAACAGAACCCTAATGTTTGGGTCTTTTAATGTGCGTAGGTGTGGTGCAGAAAACAGTAAAATAGAAGAGATAGGTAGATAGATGTGTTAGAGTTCAGTTAAACTAAGATAAAAGGGAGGTGTGATTTTGAGTTTGGGAGTGTAGTAGGGAGGGTGCAGGAGTGAAGGGAGGACGAGGTAGGAAAGAGATGACTCTACTAGTAAGGAGGTAGGTAAGCGTTCGGTGGTATTAAGACAGGTTTCCTCAAAGGTAATTTGGATAAAAGTGAAACTGGGAAGGGAGATATGGGTCTTTGTAAACACATACGGGCCTGGTAGTGAGAAGAGTCCAGAAGAAAGTGAGGCTTTTTGGATAAATCTAAATGAGTGTTTAAAGAATTTTGGGAGGAATGTCAATATAGTGGTTTTGGGAGATCTCAATGCTATGATAGAGGAGGAGGAGTATGATAGATTTTTTTAAGTAAAAAGATGTTTTAGGAAGAAGTTAAGAGAGGAGGGGTTAGTGAATCAAGTAGAGGAAAAAAGGTAAAAGTCGCAGATGAACATATGTTAACAGATAAGAAAACGGGAAGGGGAAGGTGGACAGAATATCTTAGAGAGCTGTTGAATGTGTAGGAAGATAGGGAGGGATTGGTGGTAGCAGTGGGAGGCGCTAAGAAAATGACGGTGATGGGAGAGGAAAATGGAGGAGAAATAAGAAAAGATGAGGTGCAAGTAATTTTGAAAATTGTGAGAGCAGGTAATGCACCTGGGTTAGTTGGGTGTCATGTGGAATGTCCGAAGAAGGGAGGTACAGTAATAGTGGACTGGCGAGTGCGGTTGTTTAATATGTGCATAAGGGAGGGTAGAGTGCCGGAAGACTAGAGGAGAGTACCTGTATAGATCCGCATTACAAAGGAAAAAGAGGACAAATGTGACTATAGTAGCTTCAGATGGATCAGATTATTGAGCGTAGTTGGGAAAGCATATGGGAGGATTTTAAGTGAAAGAATTAGAAGAGGAATATAGGGAGTAAATGGTGAGGAACAGTGTGTATTTAAGAAAAGTAGGGGTTGCGTGGATCAGATTTTTATGGTAAGGCAGATATGTGAGAAAGATTTAGGAAAAGGTAAGGATGCTTTTTTGGGCATTATTGATTTAGAAAATGCTTATAACAGGGTAGACAGAAAGGCACTGTTTGCAGGTTCTGCAGATATATAGGATTGGGGGAAGGCTGTTGGGAGGGGGGTCAAGAGTTTTTACAAGAGTGGTAGAGCCTGTGTTAGAATTGAAAATGGAGAGAGCGACTGGTTTGAGATAATGGTGGGACTGCGACAGGGATGTGTCATGTCACCATGGCTGTTCAATGTGTACATGCATGGGGTGGCACGGGGTGTAAAGGCAAGGGTAATGGGCAGGGGGTTGGAAATGGTTAAAAAACGGAGAAAATTTGGAGGTGGGCTAGTTGTTGTCTAATGATGACACTACACTTGTGGCAGGGTTAGAGGCGGGATAAAAAGGAGTTAGTGACGGAGGTTGTGAGGGTATGCGATAGGAGTAAGTTGAAGGTAAATGTGGGTAAAAGTAAGATGGTGAGGTGTACAAATACAAAGGGAGAAGATGGTAGTAAATTCGAGAGGCTGGAGGGAGTAGATAACTTTAGGTATTTTGGGTCGCATATGGGAGGAAAGGGAGAAGTGGAGGTGGAAGTACTGTAAATTGTAGACTGAGGGAAGCAAGTAAATACCTTGGAGTATTAGAAAGTGTCATGAGAAATAAGCATTTTGGAATGGATGCAAAGTGGAGACTATATGATAAAATATATTGTATTATATTATATCCATATTCATAAGGATAGAAGCGATGGTAAGCTACAATTCGTAACAACATAGTAGAAAAGAAACTGAAGCCCGGGACAATGACATGGGCAGTGATATGAAGATAACAATAACTGGTAATATTTTCCAGCTAATCCGTGAACTTACACAGTATTCTGGAGAATTTCTTCACAATTTAGTGCACCTAAGAAATCAGAAGCAGAGACGCTCTCAGAAGAAGGTTCAGTAGAACCAAAATTCAAATTGGGGGAAAAGGGACACATTTGAACAAATTTTATAGTGAATAGATCATACCAAGCAGTTAATAACTAAAACCAAAGAAATTATGTACATGAAAATGAACAATACAAAATGTAGTGTCAACTCAAAAAATGTCTAAATGGAATTTCAAGGATTCATATTTAGAAAGTTCCCGGATTTTTTGGAGGCAGACGGCGAACACCATAGTGAAAGGTCGTACCAGGACATTTAGGACACGGAGGGCAAACGGTACTAAGAAAAATCAAGCTCTTCAGTATTGACAGATTGCCGATATATACTAAAATATAAGTGATATATGTTCAGACCTATGATTCGAGAGAGTGGGATACCCAGTTTATGATTTCAGTGAAACCTGTTGTAAGCATACCTGGCGTTGAGTTCGTAATGTATCCTGAATGAAATTGGTACTTCGCTGCTGAAATATTTCAGTTTGAATGTTTTCATTGGTTGTCTATCCTAAGCAGTGTATGTAACTGTATTATGCCTGGAGTTATTTTAATGATCATTATCTTTTTTATGGGAATGACATGATACTGAGATCTCCGTTCTTTTCTACTAAGCTGAGACCCATGTGCGTTCTATTTTTGTTTGTGTCATGGTTTCTTTATTTCTATTTCAGTTCTTCTTTTTCGCGTATTTTAGAAGTTAGTTTAATGTGTTTGAGATAACTGAACACACTCTTAGTCCGATGTTGGCTGTAGTCTTGTTGGTTTCTTTTATAAATGTAATGCCAAGTTCGACTGAACAGGGTCATTACATATTGTGTAGTTCAAATATCCTCTTCATCTAGCTGTCTTAAATCATTGAACACAAAAGATATTATGTCATCTCTAGAGAGAAAGAAAAGATGTTCCCTGTACCAACTCGCAAGCCTAATCAGAAGTTACTCGCTGTGCCAGGACTCTGTAAGATATTAGCACTATTCCAACCAACATTCTCAAACAATGTACTTACAGGATCTGTCATCTGAAAAGGATATATACTGAGAAAGTTGTTACAAATATTTTTTCATTGATTGTTTGGTTTATTTATTTATTTTGTAATGTGTAGAAAACTATTAGGAAAATATCCCGTCAATTGACTGCGTAAGCGCAAAGTGTTCCGGAGGACAATATGAA
Source organism: Oratosquilla oratoria (assembly GCF_046742065.1). Classification (NCBI taxonomy): domain Eukaryota; kingdom Metazoa; phylum Arthropoda; class Malacostraca; order Stomatopoda; family Squillidae; genus Oratosquilla; species Oratosquilla oratoria. Next base: position 15,790,003 of record NC_134808.1, on the reverse strand, counting down.
GATATATATATATATATATATATATGTGAAGATATATATATATATATATATGTATATATATGTATATATATATATATATATATGTATATATATATATATATGTATATATATATATATATGAAGCAAATTTGTACACATATATGAATGCCATACCATTAGGTGAGGTTAAGGTCTTTAATATATGTTTGTATCTATATACAAACAAACAAAAAATATCTTCCCCATTATAAGGAGGGCAGGTATCCAAGGCAGGCATCTATACCTATCCAAGATCCAGTCAACTTTTTGATAGTTAGAATAAAATAATACAGTTACATTACTATGCTCATGAGATTCTTTCTATTCATCTCCATCTATCATACTAGTTTAAGGTCGCTTATGAGTTTAGATTAGGCTATTTTTTTTTTTCTTTTTTTTTTAACTTATTCAAGGAATTGAACGCATCTGTTACGAAGCTCTATGTCTGGGTTTCCTTAAAAATTGAGTTTTCTTCAACGCGTTTCCATGATATTGCGACATCCTAATATCATCAAATTAATATATCCTAACTTTTTTCTACCTCTTTTTTATTTGCTTGAACACCGTGATCAACTTACTAGTGTCTCTTTTATCTTTTAAAGATGGCAGGAACACTGTCTCTCCGTATGATTTGTGCGCTAGGTTGCAAATCAATAGCTTGCTATTCTTTGTATTCTTTCTTTTTTATTGATATCTTGGAGTAAAGGACACTGGGAATTTTTCCATCATCCTCCATACATTTAGTAAAAATCTACTTCCTTGTTCCTCAACAGATTATGTCTCACGTATATACTTTCCGATAATGTTTGTCGGCTGACAAACCTTTCATGAACACCAAATATTTTTCCTACTTTGCTCTTGTAATGTTTCACTTCTCGTTGAAAAGACATTGATAGTCTTTTTGAACCTTTATTCATTTCCAATTTGTTTAATATTTGGCATTGAAGTTTATTTTTCATACTCAGTTCCAGTCACATATCTTATCCAGACCCTTTTGTAATAATTTCTAGGTTACTCATATTTTCCTCTTTTTTGTGAGATTTTCGCGTTCTCTGCAAACGTGTTATCGCAGTTTGTCGTTCCTTTCATCATATCATTTACGCATATCAAGAAAATTGCGGGAGTCAGTATTGGTTCCTACAGGACTCCAATTGTCACTACCACCCATACCGACATCCAACGCTTTACTACCTTACTCATGTATGGGCCTATTAGTCAGCCATTTATAAAGAACCCTATCAAAGACTTTAACGAGATATAAAGACACATTATCCAATCAAACCTCTTTATCTTGAAGTATATGTATAGCTCGAGTTATATCTTCACAAATTCCATGCATATGACCCTCGACTTCTGAAACCAAAATTTTATATCTACTAAACATTAATGTTTTCAAGACATTCCACTTGTGCTTCACAAAATTCTTACAAATTTTAGTTACCCTACTAGTCAGATAATCTGGCCTGCGATTCACCACGGTATCCGATCACGTGCAGAACTAATGATCGAGAGCTATTACCCTCCCGAATGAGGACACAAACCTATTGTATGTAGCTAATGGGTATACGTACATAAGTACAACAAAC
>NC_134808.1:15770899-15775899 GCF_046742065.1 Oratosquilla oratoria | reverse complement strand
GAAAAAATTTACGTATGACGTTTATATGCTATGTTACTGCTGTTAAACAAAAATTTTTGCTGTTGTGTGCGCTCCCACATCCTGAATTGAATTATAACTATTTCATTAGTAAATGTGTTGGTCTTTTGCTCCTATCAAAGCGAGCTCAGAAGCAAATCAGGAACAATGTGTCTAAATTCAAGATTTCCATGCGCTATTCCTTTAAAAAATATAAAAACAAAACACATTGTCAAAAGCCTCTTCATTTTTTTTTCAATAGTAGGTTTTTCTAAAGAGCTTCAGTGATACTTTTGATTAGAGTTTTGAAAAGGCAATAGAGTATATATTAACTAAACATATTATGTCTATTTCTCATCGAATACAATACTGAGGTAGGTTAGAAGGGTTTCTTTGTACCTATAGGAAAATTATCAAAACATATTGTGTTGGGGAAGATAGGCATTGGTAATATGGACTTCCTTATGTTATTTGTCCTACAAAACTGATACTAGAACATAAACATCGAGACGCATTCAAATGATACAAGAGATGCATTAAAATGACTCATCAGTGTCTCCCTTAGAGAGGCATAACTTTCAACAGATGTTGAAGAATATGTGAGAAATGATTAGGGGTAATTAGCCCCAGCCCTAAAGCAAAATAAAGGATAAGTATGATAGAAAATGTCCGGTTTAATCACACTTCCCTAAAAGCCAGATATTGTTTCATCTCCCCAGTGGTAGTGTAAGCGGAAGCATGCTCGTCTCATATTCGCTTAGTTGTGGGTTCAACTTCTGCACGTCTCTTCAATTCTCAACAGTAATTGTTACCTACCCGAACAGCCCTAGAGGAAAGGGCAAAAGTGAGGGCTTCGGCCGCACCTATGTAACTCCTGGTATAGACTCCTCACCTCCAAATTAGATATCAAGGGAATTGTATCATTTTGTCAAAAAAGAGGAACCTGAACTATACAGTAAGTAGTAAGTACTCCAGACAATATGAAACCAAGTCAGTTATGTCATATAACTTTCCAAACCTTATTTTCACAGAAATGCTGCCTACCCTATTGTTCCTATTGCCTTGAAACATGACAAAGAGTTGTTGTTCTATGCTGAGGAAAAGTTGTCTGAGCTTGCTCGGGGAGACTGGGCACTGGCGCCGGTATGTGAGTGAGGCAATGTGCTCACTGGGGTAGGCTACGGCCCCAAATGATGATGATGATGTTTTGGACCTGGATCCTTCTTCAGAGAGATTACAAAAGAATTAGCATACAAATATTTGTGCAGTCTATTTATTTAGGAAGTCTCCGTCGTGTCTGGGTGCTGTACCTTCTTCGTGTGCCTCCGTATCCCCTTCTCGCCTTGTTTGTTGTTTCCGGTTGATCTTTTGTCACAGCTGGTCCTTCTCCCTGAGACCCGGACACTTACTCCTCTCTTGCTGATGCTTTCGTTCCCATGTATCTATCCCTGTCTTTATCCTTTCACTATGAGTGACAAATAATGTATAAAGTCGTCCCTATTTGTCAGTTTTCTGTATACCAACTATTCCATTTGGGTGTTTATTCTCCATATAAAATTATAAAAAAAAAAATCAGGGAACTGTACTACGTTGAAAATTAACATAAATCCTGTTTAAGTATATATAGAAACCAGGGATGAAGATTGGTGAAATAGTAAGGGACAAGGTAAATGTGGAACCGTATATGGACACCATAACCAATGTTATTCCATGTAAAGGTTTCCATAGGATATACATAGATGAAACAGATTGAGGTATAAAGAAAATTATATGTAAACATGACGAAAACATTAGAAAGCACGTAAAAACTACCTATTAAACCATTCGGATAAACACCACAATTTTTAAATTGGGACAACGCTAGCACTATAAAGAAAGGCTTAGACAAAAAACAGAGAAAGACACTAGAAACTGTATTTATATGCATTTTTGATGTAAACAACAATAGAAAATGTTTTCTTTATTGAGCAACAATGGCAGTAACAAAAGAGTAGCAAGTATCCGGGTCACAGGGTGAAGGACAAGAGTGACAAAAGATGACACAGAGACAAGAGGCCACACAAGGACGGGAAACGGAGGCACATTGGGGAATGGGGGAAGGCACAACACCTTGACACGATGGACTTTTTTCAAATAAATCGAATATATATATGATCGTAAGCTAATTCTTGTAATATTTGTAGGGAAGGACTCAGTCCCGAAACGTTAGAGTAAAAACTCTCACATAAACTCACCACTGTGTTATCATCTACCCTTACTAATACTTGTCATCATGAGTTATCTTCATATTATTCTATCCCCATGCATGCTAAAGCTGAAAAGATGCCTGTTTTTGTTACTCCCAAAGATCTGGACTAGCTTAGTGTGATGTATTTTGGTTTGAGGAATGATTCAAATACTTGTCAAAGACTGAATAGCAATATAATTACAGATTTACCAGGAATAAGGATGTATTTAGACAATATGATAATCTACAACTTCATTTGGCCTTATTGAGGCGGTTACACCGCTTCTTCTGTAGAAAAGCTAATCTTACCAACCTCAGCAAAGTCCTAGATCCTTATCTCCCATTTAAGGTTGGAAATGTACAAATTTGCTACATTGTTGTAAGGTATTTCCCATAGAAGACATTTCTTATCCAAAGAACCACAAATAAACTTGTTTATATATGTATATATATATATATATATATATATATATATATATATACATATACATAATGTATACATATACATATATATATATATATATATATATAATGTATACATATATATATATATATATATATATATATATATATATATATATATATACAGTATATGTATAGTTGTGTTAGAGCCTTATTATTCCTTTTTTCAGAAGTACCAGAACAGTCTTATGAGATTGGCCTCAAACTTCCCAGTCATCAAGGCTCCTGACCATCCATGCCCTTTCCATATCCAGACGGGCGCAAGCGACCTTGAGATTGGTAGTGTCCTGCTCCAGGGAAACGAAAGAGTACTGCATGCCCTTGATGAGTAAAAAAGACAGAAAGAAAAAAGCCTAAGGTAGGTAATGGTAGAGTTACGGGGGGCATGTAAGAGGCTATAAGAATTATGTAAAGTTAATAGTAAATGTGGGCAAAAGTAAAATGATAAGATGTACAAGGGTACAGAGTGGTAGTGATTTGTATGTGAGTTTCAGAAGAGAGAGATTGTAAGAAGTGAAAAGATTTAAGTATCTAGGGTCGCACACAGTAGGAACGGGAGGAGTGGGTTAGAGATATATTATAGAATAAGGGAAATAGGAAATGTGCGGAGAGGAATGGAAAGTGTAATAAGAAACGCGAAGAAAAGAGAATATGAAATAAGCGATTATGCCCATGGCACTGTATAAGCAAAAAACTTGAGATTTAAAAGAGACAGAAATGAGTAGACTAAATGTGTTTAAGATGAAATGTTTAGGAAGTATGGTGGGTCATACAAGGACGAATAGCGTGAGAAATGAGATGAGTCGGAGAGAAAAGAGAGCTGTCAAATGAAATAAATAAATAAATAAATAAATAAAGGAAACAAACAAAAGGTGTATGGAAGGTAGAAGTGGATGGGGTTAACTTTAGGGAAGGACAAAGAATGGACTGGATGGATGGTGTGAAATAGTCCTTGAGCATAAAGGTAGTATTTGTCCAGTAAGAGATCGGTGCAAGCAGAGAGTATTCGTGTATACGTATGCTCGAGTTACATACGTGTACACGAACATTATACTTAACCCATCCACCCCATGATTAACCATTAGTAGCATTACACGATTGAGATTTTATCAACAGATACTGAATGGTCCCCAGTACAAAGATAATCTTATCAACCACATTAACTTATTTCCATTCTAATTCCTTGCAAACACGATCGAGACTAACAGAAGTATAAAGTTCATGTATACGGATGTAATTCGAACATACATATATAAGAAATTGTGCTTAATTTATATCCCTCTTGATGGGTAGTTGGTTAAGTCACTTCATTTGTTACGCATCGGTTAATTTCGAATCCTCAGCCTGACAACGTCTCAGTTTCCGAACATGCTTCCATCGAGACTCCTGTTAGTCTTGATCGTGTTCGCAAGGAATTAAAATTAGAATAAGTTAATGTGGTTGATAAGATGAATATCTCTGTACTGGGCGAGATGTTGGGCTGATAGACTGCCGAGTAGCTGTCCATAAGTTGCTGCAGCTTTTCGTTCTTCGCTTGAGACTGTCTTCTAGCTGAATGGTTTGGATGTGTGTGTGTGACGTTTATATACTGGTTTATTGCGATTTGATTAGTTAGCGTCGGCAAAATATAATACCGATAAAAAAAGAGTCCTTCAAGACCTCACAGAAAGTGTCAAACCTTCTGACTCTGTTAAGAGCATATATATCACTTATAAGATATTATAAGAATCGAAAAACGTAGATTTTTACTAGGAAGTCGCCTTTCCCAAACCAGCATCTCCTCTAAAATAAAATCACGTAATTTACCAACATAACTGCATCAGTGAGGACTGTGGATCACGAGAACAAAGTTTTCGAAGTGATTTACCTCTCAGCTATAAAAAGAAGCCATTAAAAACGACTGCAACATTAAACATAAAAATTCCCTTACTCTCCAGAACCTAGAAAAGCCATTTTCATAGCAGAATTAAAGGCAAGCATGAACACACATAACTCCAATATGTAGACTCTTATTACCCAAGGACGCATGTGACCTCTGCTAGTGATTCCTCATGGCTTTTGCGAAGCCAATCAGAAACACCACTTTCGAAGATAGTAACAAATGTACCGGAGGATTGTAGAGCAGATATGTTTGTATTATTCCGCTTTACAATGAAAAGGGGACAAATACAAATGTATTAGCTTTGAAATAATCAGTTTATCAAAAAAAGTTGGAAAGACATGTTGGAGGACGTTCTGAGACGATTAGGAGACGAACAAGAGGTGTGATATGGTATCATCATTAGGTGTTTAGGAAAGGTAGATGGAGTTTGGA
>NC_134808.1:15738399-15743399 GCF_046742065.1 Oratosquilla oratoria | reverse complement strand
ATCAATGCTGCGATGTGTGTCAAGGGTCTGCATTACGGTTTGTTACAAGTGCATGAGATAAATACAATTGACCTATTATTAGTTTACGATAAAACGAGGGTATTTTTCACTTCCTTTGAAATGGGTCACGCAGGTCCGATTCATATAAAATTATGTCGATTTGAAATGTTTTTAGTGTAAGATTTTTCTTTTTCTTTTTTATGCGTTTAAAGTTAAAACCCCGCTCTGTGGGCATTAGCTGCATAATCATATACATTCAATACTTTTGGGATCTTAGCCGCATCCCTTTCGGACCAGAGTCACCTACGTTCTTCTATGTTAGGACAATTCTCCAGACACAAAGAAATGGCAAGCTATTTCTAACACTTACTTTCCTTTATTTCTACTGTTCTCTATTCCTGAAACACTATATAATCTTTTCTCAAACTCTTGCGGAGGAGAAATAAGTCTCAAAACCACGCGTGTCACTAATTGGGAAGAAGTGAGAGGACTGAGGGTCCCCCATATTATATTTCTCCGCGATTGAGTAAAGACACACTGTGACTAGGCAACCTTCACCTTATAAGGAGGAAATGGCCATCGTTAAATACATAGAAGAAAGCTTGAAAATTTGGACGCACTTAAGTCACGCTTCACACATTTGGTTGTACTTATACTGTAAGCTCAATGTATCTTCTTGCGCAAATAATGTAGTAAAGGTTGAGTTGTGATTGATGGAATCCGAATAAAGTGTTTCAAATTACAGAATGAAAAAAAAGGTTTAATCAATAGAGTTGTCTCATTATATGTTATGATTTCACATATATAAAATGAAAATGTGAGAGATTGGAAAATGGCTACATATTCCTTTCATAGGCAAGAATAGATTAATGAGCACAATGAGGAGAAACAGATGCACAAGAAAACCTGAATAATTTTCCTCAGAGACAGAAAAGATTGTTGGGAACAAAGAGTAACAGTGACTTTTCTACTTGAAAGAACAATCTAATGTGCTGTAATCTATAATGCTTCATACTTACATGCTATACGGTCATAATTGATTATATACATAGGAAAGTATTACACCACTTCCGGTTCAGTTTTGGAACACCAGCCATCTTGCATCATCATTTACGATCCTCGAAAAGTAGACTAACCTGAAAATAAATGAAGAATCATAGACTGAATGCATTTTTACATTTTTACATACAGAAAAAGGAAATTACAAGCTACGAATACAAAATGAAATAATTTACATTCATTTTAACTCATTCCTTATATCTTAACTTGTACGCTCTGATCACCCTGTAAGAGATCTGAGGCGCCTATATCTTGCAATACTTACATATTTGGCTATAGGAAAATGAAATATGTTCTGCTGTTGAGTCCCATGGTCTTGTTAGGCTATCTGTAGTTATGAGTTCCTTACTGTCGGATGAGAAAGTGATATGTATGTTAGTCACATACTGTTGGGTAGTACAAGATCACATGTTCTATGTCTTCAATGTGCCTCGACATTCAATCAAATAAAACACCATCTCCAAAACAGCCTGTACATTTCAGTGATCTTGTGTATGTGTGGGTATGAATGTGTGTGTGTGTGTGTGTGTGTGTGTGTGTGTGTGTGTGTGTGTGTGTGTGTGTGTGTGTGTGTGTGTGTGTGTGTGTGTGTGTGTGTGTGTGTGTGTGTGTGTGTGTGTGTGTGTGTGTGTGTGTGTGTGTGTGTGTGTGTGTTTGTGTGTGTGTGTGTGCTTACTCTCATGCACGTGTGTATGCACGAAAGTATACATTCGTGTATGCACATATGTATGTGCGTATGTATGCATGTATGTATGTATGTATGTATGTATGTATGTATGTATGTATGTATGTATGTATGTATGTATGTATGTATGTATGTATGTATGTATGTATGTATGTATTTATGTATGTGTGTGAGTATGTATATATGTATGTATGTATTAATGTATGTATGTATATATGTATGTATGTATGTATGTATGTATGTATTTATGTATGTATGTATGTATATATATATATATATATACATATCTATCTGTATATATATATACATATGTATGTATGCATGTATGTATGTATGTATATATTATGTAGGTATACATACATACATACATACATACATGCATGTATGTATGTATGTATGTATGTATGTATGTATGTATGTATGTATGTATGTATGTATGTATGTATGTATGTATGTATGTATGTATGTATGTATGTATGTATGTATGTATGTATGTATGTATGTATGTATGTATATGTATGTATGTATATGTATATATATATATATATATATATATATATATATATATATATATACATATATATATATATACATACATATATATATATATATATATATATATATATATATACATATAATCACGAAGAACCCACAGTTGGAATAAAAGGAAACTTAGAAGAAAGTGTAACTTCTATATTTCGGCTTATAGCTATAGCCATCTTCAGGAAAATACTTTCATGAAGAGTGCTATAGCTATTAGCCGAAATATAGAAGTTATATTTTCTTCTAAGTTTCCTTTTATTCCGACTGTGGGTTCTATGTGATTATTATTTACAAATGTGCAACTACAATTTGTGCAAGTGATATAAATATGTATGTATGTATAGTATGTATTCATAAATGTGTTCATGCATATCTATATGTGGATGTTTATACATTTAATGGATTAGTTGATGTCTTAAGAATCTTACGTATTCAGGTAGGATGTAATTGAAAGGTGCATGGATGAAGAAGCTGACTAGGAGTTTTTTTTATGAGCAACCATACATTCTCAGTTATGTTATCTATTGTGTACATATTCTGACTGACATTTATTTAACGCCAGCCACATTTTTAATTTACTTCAAGTCATCTTTCAGAGCTGAATCAGTTTCTGACATGATTGTGTTCGTAGTTTTTAATCGCCTCCATTAAATCTATAGTTGAATTATTCAAAACTTATATATTGAATATTAATAACAAAATTAACGTCCTTCCACGATGGCTAAATGGTTCCTGGCAATTCGCAAAATAATGGCTCTGATAGATAACTATCCCATCATCTGCCACAAACAGTTGCATGGCCAGCGTACACCCAGAGTCCATAACCGCATCGCCTCCAGTACTGTAACAGTGTCTCCTCCTCCTCCTCTTCTACACCGTCTGCTTCTGCTGAATACCGTCTCCAACACCAAGGAGCATCGTTGCCTATGCTATGGGGCTGTATCTGATACAACATCCCGCCCATTACTTTGCTCCTTGGGCATCATGACCGTATTACCTTGATCAACATATCTTTTCTCATCCTCCCTTCATTTCCCTTCACTATAGCTCCACGTCGTCACGACTGCATGACGTTAATCAAAATGCCCTTTCTAATAATCTCTATTTCATTTCCCTTCATCACATCTCTGCGTCACTGTCCAATATTCTTCACTAACGTGATGACAATTTTATTTTCGTTACTACATTGCTACCTCCTCAATACTTTTTTCTCCATCATCCCAATGCACCTCCACAATATTATATTCACCACCTCATGTCTCCTACTCCATTACCATCTACACTAACGGGCGCGTTCTCCCGTGGATACATACCAGACTGCATTAACACTATTAATACAATGACCATCACTGACACCACAGAATATCACCACACTTCAACATGCACAACACTTATTGGAATTCTTTCAATACCTGCAACAATGATTACACTTCATCACCAACTTGGTCTGACAAATAATAATGTTCATAACTAAAACGAAGTTAGTCACGAACCTTCCATGTCTTGCTCCTCTTTATTCATGAGAAGCATGTTTAACTAAAGTATAAGTGACCACAAAGTCGGGAATGAAAATGACTAAATATGGATATTTTCCTGACTACCGCTTTGAAATGAACTTCACAAATGATATCGGGCTCACACTGACTTCTGTCGTTAACATAGACATTTACGTCAAATAACTCTCTGCTTTCTAACATTTACATGAAGTAACTGGTGTTTGCATGTGGGTCTGTCCACATTATCGTACATCCTTCTGCCTACAGGTAAACGCATTATCGTGCCATCTAGCGCCTACAGAAGGTACGGTAATTATGAGGCACAGTGCCCCGACTACGACGGAAGTGTTTCTTTATGTTGATCACGTGTTGATAAGAGTGAAAGAACCACTCTATTTACTTTTGTCTACAGTCGACGACTATTGGTCCCTAACGTTCGCTCGAAGTGACATGTAGACACTAACGTCTACTCTGTACCCAGATAGCACATGTTCTTTAACGTTTGAATAATGGAATTCACACCTCCTTGACCTCATCAAATCGGTGGTATATATTATAGATTTTCTAATTAACACCAGTCTATTTCATTCAGTTTAGTTGTACTGTAGAGAGCAGAGAAAAAAAAATAGTTTTGGGAACTCTTCAACCTAACAATAAAGTTATCCGATTTTGTTGGATGTCAGCAGATCATTTATTCAGTTGAGAAGTGACTTGCACTGATAGAGTTAGCGCATTTTTGCTACGTTTTACGGCTCTGATAGTTTATTTTATCTACTATCTATCAATTTTATCCAGCTCACATACCGCCCCTCTCCCTCCAGCAAAAGAATTACTGAGTGTATTATGAAACAACCCTGGCTCTTTGACGATAATAAGAACGACGCTGAAAAAGGTTGCGAAGAAAAGGGACAGAGAGAAAATAGAGAGGCTGGAGCACTGGCGAAAAGAAAAGAAAATAGTAAAAGAAGGAATATTGTGTGAAAGAAGTCATTTGGGTATAAACAACAAAAATTAAAATATTAGAAAATAAAGGAAGGACAAATAAAGAAGCAAGTGAAAATAAGAAATGGCAGAGAAAAAACAATAAAATATGAACTGTGTCAGTAAAACACGACAATGACAAAAATAAGAGATGCTACTATAACATATGTATAGCTATATGTAAAAAATATTAAAGACGTATATATGCATATATATACATAAACACACACACTCAC
>NC_134808.1:15698399-15713399 GCF_046742065.1 Oratosquilla oratoria | reverse complement strand
TGCTATCTGTTGTACAGAAACACCCATTTAGCCAAATTAGTTATCTACCTTATACTTATTTCCTATATACGTACCAAGGTCTAACTTTTATAATTGATAATCAACAGTATAAATTATATTGGTAACAGGCCTTGAGTCTCATATAGCAGTATATATTTAGATGCAAAGTCATATCAACGATATCCCATAGTTCTCCGAAGGTACATAGTAACAAAAATATCATGGTGCCTCATAGCCACACAGCAAACAGGAAGCACAGCCAGCTTGAAGATTTGAATCTGCATAAATATCGAGTGTGCTATAGTCTACTTCATCATGGACCGTGCCAATACTTCGAAGGACTTTCAGACAATATCAATTATAGTTATCCATTCTCCAAGGCTTCAATGTTCTTGTCACATGCATGAAAAGACTGAACTGTATCATCCAGTCAGCCCTCGAACGCCATGATAATATTGGTCCAGGAGACATTGAGTATCAACAGTTTTGCCTCTTTGTGCAGTCACTCAAGGGCTGTAATCAAGAAGTATAGTATCAACAGCAAAGACATGTGTTACAAATGGATACTCCGGAATGACATTGATAGATAACTTTGTCAAGTATTCAATCCATGTAGGTGAAACGTCGGGCCTAGGATACACCACTGCTCCACTCCAGGATTAACAGGAAAGAACAGACATCAAGTTATTAATCTTTGAAGGAATTTTGTGAATTCAAGAGATATCAAAAGGCATCCCACGATGCTTAGAATCAATACCTTTTTATTTACATAATCTGTAAGCAACACCTTTTAAAAATATTGTCTGTGCTCCACAAGACAACGAAGCTGGCCAGCAACAAATGTGTGAGCACCTTGCCTGGAACAGTGATCAGTAAAAAGCCAAATTAATTGTTGCAGTCGTGACGATCTCTCTTTTCCTTCCAGATGAAAACAACCTGCCTCTTTTCCAGTTAAAAGGAAAAGTATAAGGCAACCAAATTGAACCCAACAATAAATGCAACCAACAGATTATAGACCCACTTTCGACTTTCAACAATCTTACACTGACGTTGAAGATGTCATTCGCCTGTCCATACTTTCACTACCTCACAACCTTTCTAATCTCAATCAGAGAGGATGGAGATCCGTCTATCAGTAGATCGGTAGTTTTTACTGAAACACCAGCTAGTGGAAGCTGGCTACTTGGGGATCAACCATGTACAACTGCTTATTACTCGGCTTAGCGAGCTCTACACCTATCGATATGACACCAGTTGTCCATCAGTTGTTCGGACAATACTCACGTAGGTTTCAGATTTGGAATAAAGTTTCTTCAGAGCTCGTTAAACGTGTCTAAGATAATTTGTACTGCGTATGGTACTCGGCGGCCTTGACGATTTCCTTAACACACCTCAAATTATCCGTCCTTAGAAATCTCTGATTTGTCGTACTAGAGGTCTGTACTGAATCATTTCCATAGGCAATCTGTTAAGACAATACCTCATCATATTCCTGTGTCTTACGTAACCCCGCACCACACTTTAATATTAAACTCTCTCCAATACACTCCTTGGCAGATTTTAGAGTTTTACGTTTAAAGGTACCCACAGCTCCTTAAGGTCCATAAAACCCCCAAGCACTTCGAATCAATTGGAGCTTCTGCTGCATACTTCTGAGCACACGCATAATCTCTGAGCTTTCCAAGAAGATATCCTAGTGTATTACACTTCGAGGTCCTTCTGGTCATGAGGCATCTCCTTAGTGTTGCAATTAAATTCCAAAGAACTCAGCACTGATAAACCCTGTAGCTCTCTGAGGTCCTCCAAAGAGTACTAACAATGATGTGACAGATCTATTTTATTACACCTCCGGTATTGCTATATCAAGTCCATGGGTGGAGCTCTCAACTTTGATACCAAGAATTAGCAATTCTAAACCTTCTGGAGTATGCAAGTGGGGACCAGAACATACTTCATAGTTAGCGCTATCTATCTATATACCTAGAGCTCTTTCCCCCTTATAAAGGAGGTAGCCAAGTCAAAAGCACATACCTATTCCCACCTATTCCACTCCCCTCCGTAACCCTTTCCTCCTTCTCGTGTCAGCTCTCATGGATGATGGGTCATTCCTGTATCGCGCTCACTGCCCTGGGTCAGAGGCAATGTAGCAAGACACACTATGTCCACAACAAGGTCGTTTCATTTAATCGACGACACCCCCTCCGTCATCTCATACAGAAAAAGAGAAGAAGGGGAGAAATCCCGTCGGGCTGCTTTAAAATATCATTCACACGTAAGCACCTTCTACCACTATTCCCCGCCCCTCCATTCCTTACATAACAGGATCATCTATACACAGCCATTCTCCACTCATCTCTATTTCCTACCGTTTCACTTCCTTGCTCAACAGACATTCCCTTCTTGCTCATCGCCCTTTTCACCCCATCCATCCATCTCATCCTCGGTCGTCCCCTCAATTTCACTCCCTCTACTTCTGCCTTCTACACCTCTTTTACTAATTTTCTTAACTCATTCTTTCTGTGAGTCCAAACCATCCCAATACTTTTTCATCAATCCTACCTGTGATCTCATTTTCCACTCCCACTCTCCTCCTCACCTCCTCGTTTCTCGCTCTATCCAACTTTGTAACCCCTGCCATAGTTCTCAGACATTTCATCTCAAATACATTAAAAAAAAATTCTTCTCTGCCTCTCTTAAATTCCAAGTCTCAACCCCATACAAGGGCATCGGCACCTCTTTGCATACATTCCCCGATGCCTATTTCTCATAACACTTTTTAATCCCCCAAGGCATTTATTTGATTCTCTCAATCTACAATTTACCATTACCTCTACTCCTCCCTTTCCTGCCACATGAGACCCGAAATACTTAAAGCTATCCACTTCCTCCAGCCTCTCTGTTTCAAGACTTACTTCAAACTTGTAAGTCTCATCACCTTGCTTGCTGTCGGCAACAACCCACAATAATAAATGTTTCGTTAGTTGGTTGACGATAGAATTATACTTGGCATAGAACATCTCTGTTCATATTCCATCATAGGATGTTTTAATAAGAAAGATGAATCCTATGATGTGCATTATCTTTAGTATCATATAATCGGAGTAACTTTTACAACAGTGAAATGTAATTAGTTAGTTATGCTTACAGCTAATCCCCTTCTACCTCACTGTAAGAAATGGCTATTAGTTAAGCACTCACGTAATAGAAACAATACAATACAATACAATACAATACAATACAATACAATACAATACAATACAATACAATACAATACAATACAATACAATACAATACAATACAATACAATACGATACGATACGATACGATACGATACAATACAATACAATACAATACAATACAATACAATACAATACAATACAATACAATACAATACAATACAATACAATACAATACAATACAATGTAATACCATACAATATAAGACAATGCAATACAATAGGAAAACAGGATGAAGAAGGAAAAAAATTAGAAGTAGCCCCAGACATAATGGGAATTGTGGGGACGAAATTAAGGGGTCCAATACCACTTAATAGTGTTGGACACGGGTTATACAACCATTCGATTAAAAACAGGAACGAGAAACAGGGAGGAGAAATAAAGTTCTTGGCCAAGAAAAATTTAAATGTGGCGAATGTTACTGAGGGTAAAAACAGTATGGAAATGATCATGATAAAACTCAAAGACAGTGACATGAAAAGTAGAAAGTTTGTGTTGATTTGTGCGCTCCCAAAAATGGGTTTTCAGAAAAAGAGTGAGCATTCAAAAATGTTAGATAATACAACGCGTCTATTAAATGAGATACTAAAGGACGGAGGTCACCTGATACTTATGGGGGATTTTAACTGCAGAGAAATCTGTTGGGAGATGACAATGAAAGGCGGAGAGGATCTATGGGGAAATGTATTACTGGATATGACCATGGAACATACAATGACACAATGGGTAAATAAAAATACCAGATACAGAGGTAATGAAGAACCATCGAGACTGGATTTAATGTTTACAACAAAACTGGAAGTTGTGGATAAAATTGAACACAAGACACCAATTGGAAAGAGTAACCACATACTAATAGAGGCTGAACTAAAAGAAGAAATATATATGGAGAGAAATGAAAAGTACAGAAATGGAAGATTGATGTACAGCAAAACAGACCTTAGAAAACTTCAGAAATTCTTTCAAAAAGGAAATTGGGAAGTGAAAGAAAAATGTACGATCTTGATGTAGAACTATAATGAAGGAGTGAATAAATACATACCTAGACAGAAACAAGAGATGGTGTACGTTATATGTTGGTTCAACAGAAGATGCAGTGAGGTGAAAGATAGAAGAGACAAAGCTTGGAAATGATGGAGAAAATATAAAAAATGGAAAATGGCAAATATATATTAATTATAGAAATGAATATGTAAATGTACGCAAAGAGGAAAAAATAAACTACAAAAAAGACATTATAGAATAATGTAAAGATCAACCCAAACTATTCTATAGATATGTGAATGGTAAACTCAAAAGTAAACAGGAAATAGTAAAAATACACCAAGGAAATACAGAATACACAGAAGATCTAGAAATGGCCGAAGTCATGAACAACCACTTCAGGTAGATTTTCACTAAAAAAAAAGAAAAAAAAAGTACAGCATTGGGACGAAGGAAATGAAGTGCGATCTCCCCCATGAGGGAAATAATAATAACACAAAAAGAAATAATGGATCAGTTAACGAACCTTGATATTAGGAAATCGCACGGCCCAGACGTAAGTGCAAACTAGATACTAAAAGAATCCATAGAAGAACTAATGGACTAAATATACAACATGATAAATTGTTCACTCAAAAAAAGGAAAAATATTCTTGATAATTTTCTTACAAAATTTTGCTACAGTGCCTGTTAGGGAGACCAGTCTGCAATTAATTGGTTCTTCCTTGTTTCCTCTTTTATGTAAAGGAGGAAACAAAGAAGAACTAATTAATTACAGACAGGTCTCCCTCACAAGCACTGTAGCCAAAATTTGTGAAAAAATACAGGGAAAATAATGTGTTACAAATTTAATCTGTTTCTACTCAAGACTAATAGATATATTACAAGAAAGAGATGGATGAGCAGATCGTGCTTTCCTAGACTTACAAAAAGCCTTTGACAAAGTACCACATAAAAGATAAAGAAAAAAAATGGAAAACATAGGAGGGATACAAGGCAATCTACTAAACTGGATGGAGGATTTCTTGCATGGTAAAAAAATTGAGAGTAGTGCTCAGAGAAAATTGTTCAGGTTGGGAGGAGGTGATTAGTGGAGTTCCGCAGGGATCTGTATTGGCTCCAGTAATGTTCGCTATTTATGTGTGTGAATGACATGGATGAATATGTGGAATGTTACATGAGCTTCTTTGCACACGATGCTAAATCATTGAGGAAAGTGAAAACCGAAATGGACTGTGAATCACTACAGAGAGACCTAAATAAGGTTTGGAAATGGAGTCAGAAGTAGGATGTGGAATTTAACATTAAAAAAGTAGCATAATGGAGTTTGGAAAAAAAAAAAGAATATCAGGATAATATACAACTGGAGCAGAGGAAGTAAAGAAAGTGGGATCTGAAAATAACCTGGAAGTAATTATCTCCACTGACTTGTCCTCTGATAAACAAATAAACAAAATTGTCGGAGAATCCTATAACTTGCTAAGATAAATAAAAGTGGCATTTACCTATTTAGACGAAGAAATGATTAAAAATATTAGTCACAATAATAAGGCCTAGACTGGAGTATGCTGCGACATTTCGTCACAACCCGAAGCCAGACGCTCTCCCAAGCACACAAACCTATAGAATGTAATATCATCACCTCATTCTTCGGAACATTATTCCCTAACCAGAGAGGAGGAATACCCAAGCTACTGTAAAAGGGTCTTGTACCCGAAATCGCTATCTAGCTATAATGAATACCTATAGTGAATTCATAAACCTCCTTTCAAAGGAGAACAAGTCCATAGAATGAAATATTGAAAATAATCTTAAGAAAATAATAAGCGCACAACTAGTTATCACTTTCAATGGGGTATGCATAAGAGAAAATACCATACCCATATATATCATTAATATACATATACATACATTTATACATATGCATATACATATACATATACATATACATACTGTATACATATACATATACATATACATATACATATACATATACATATACATATACATATACATATACATATACATATACATATACAATTAGTTATATAAAGCTAATACATCGCTGAATTGATAAGAATATATAGGTGTATGGGAATTTAGTGATAATTACAAGGGGAAATTAGGATGTGGAATGTAGACTGACTCATGCAAAAAGAACGGTTGGGGTAATTCAAAGTACTATGTGGAAGGAAAGGAAGCCTTGAGTTTGAGTAAAATTTGAAATAATGTATAGCAGTATAAAGTAAAAGGATATTTTTAGGAGTGACTTAGTAAAAGAATATATATATATATATATATATATATATATATATATATATATATATATATATATATATATGTATTTATGTGTGTGTGTGTGTGTGTGTGTGTGTGTGTGTGTGTGTGTGTGTGTGTGTGTGTGTGTGTGTGTGTGTGTGTGTGTGTGTGTGTGTGTGTGTGTGTGTGTGTGTGTGTGTGTGTGTGTGTGTGTGTGTGTGTGTGTGCGTGTGTGCGTGTGTGTGCGAGTGTGTGTGTGTGTGTGTGTGTGTGTGTGTGTGTGTGTGTGTGTGTGTGTGTGTGTGTGTGTGTGTGTGTGTGTGTGTGTGTGTGTGTGTGTGTGTGTGTGTGTGTGTGTGTGTGTGTGTGTGTGTGTGTGTGTGTGTGTGCGGGCGTGTGCGTGCGTGCGTGTGTGTGTGTGTGTGTGTGTGTGTATGTGTGTGTGCGTGTGTGTGCGTGCGTGCGTATGTGTATGTACATATATATATATATATATATATATATCTATATAATCTCTATATTCAACGTAGCTGTGGCTCCCTTCGATGACTAGTGTGCACACGCGCGCACGCACACATATGCTATAAGATGGCAGTGTCAACGTCGAGACTAGCGTCTCCCTAAAAGCACTGACTCCCTTCGCTGCTTCATCCGCCTCAAGCAACTATGATAAAAAAGTTCTACTTCTACTTTTATCCCTCTTAGCTGCTTTCTCCACCACCCACGACGCCCGCCGCCTCACCATGCCAAAAAAGAAACGCATTTTCCAACATTACAAGAAAATCTCCATCAGAGGCATTTCTCCGCCACCACGACGCCCGCCGCCTCCACTACGACAACACAGAGGCGTTGGACTACCCTTCTCCACCACTGCACAAATCGGATCATCTCCCCCTCCTCCAACATCGCATCACGCTCCACCCGATCATCTCTACCAACCAGAAATCGTCGTTGCATCTACCAGCCAACGGCCATACCACTCTGGACACACCGCGTCTAAGCTGCACAAGAATCCCCACTTTCACCCTTATTTTCTCACCAACAATAACATACTAATTGATCGTCCTGTTTCCAGCATTGCATCCTTCCATCTTCTCGCTCCACCGCAGCCCCATCATTCACCGCCATACAAAGGATTACAAAGGCGGAGCATGCCGACATGAGACCTTTTGGTCCATAACTAGGTCGGATGAGAAAAAAATATATAAACAATAAAAAATAGATCAAATGAAATAAAAATTGTAATAATATGAATAATAATAAACAAAGTAAATAATATATAGGTATAGTTAAGTAATAAACAAAAAGGTAGATAGTAAATAATAATAAACTGACAGATAAGTAACAATGAATGGAAATCAAGCAAACAATAAATAAACATACAAATAATAACAAAACAAATAATCATTCATTACAGCATCTTGCTTAAATGTTTATATAAACGAATCCTAAAGCTTCGAACTGAACTACATTGCACTGCCTCTGCAGGAAGTTTATTCCATTCATTAACTACACGGTTGTCGAAGTTGTTTCTACCCACTTCCAAATTAAATCTATTTCCTGAGAGTTTGAGACCATTATTTCTTGTCGGATTCTCATTCATTTTTTTTTCAGTGCCACCTAGGAGCAAGACAGTCTCCACACATATTTTTTCTTAATACAGGAACGTGTCCAAAGCCCTCCCCTGACTCGACAAACCGACCCTATACACGAAGCCAAGCTACGTTTCCATCAACCATGTCCCCCTTTCTTCTTTCAACTCTTCAGACAATTCAATTCCTACTCACAACACCATGACAACGCAAAACCTCATCACAGTCATCCAGGACGAGACAACTTTACCAATCTTTAACGGCAAGAACATTCCTGTACACACCTTCCTCACTAGTTCACTCAGAAATACTTCGTAGGAATGTCACAGACGACAAAAACAAAGATATCCATCTTAACATCCAAAATAGACAAGTACGACACTTTAGCTGGTGACGTCATTTTGAATTGTTTGAGGAAACATTCATTTGATACATTTGTAGAATAATTTAAGAAGTCATTTGCGGCTTTTGAGCCACTTGGAGCACCCCCCCCCTATACTCTCTTGCAAAAACGTACAATCATGACCCACACACCACTAAAGAAAAGGCAGTTAAAATAGCTTCAGCATTTAAGAGCGAGCTCAGAGAAAGTCTCAAAAACTCGGACTGGGTCTCAAACAACACAATTTCATTGAATAACGTAGTCTTCCTCATTGCACACATTTGCCTTCTCTCACAATTATACCCAGACACACTCCAGAAAGCCAGTGCTATTACATTTACACCAGGGATTACGTTAGGCAAACTCTCAAGGAAATTCTCAGACACAGAACAAGTTATCACGCAGATACAAAACCAGTCAGTACCCATAGCTCAAACACACACGATAACACAGGTCACACGGCCCCCTCAAATAGCACGAGAGCAAGGCATACATCACGCACCCGATATCACTCACGACAACACTCTCCTTTAAGAGCACGACTGTTTTGTACATAATGCCACCGACCAGGACACCTCGTTAACACGTTTTATCACAGATACCCGTTGCAATTGCTTGCATACTACTGATCGTTGCCGTGTCTTGCTAGCACGGAGACAACACAGGCAAGAATCCCCAGCAAGCTCTCCTGCTAGACATTTGCGTAACCCATCTACTGCAAGGCCTTCACGTAACACATCTCCCTTGTGACTACAGGATACAAAGACTTAGTGCACATTCAGGACAGTTACTTCATATCAAGATATTCCATTTGCAACCTTACCAGTATACACCCTGGATATCATAGACATGTTTTCAGACTATTCAACTTTCAATGCTAGTTCTAGTAACACTAAAGTGAAAATATTTCTCGACACGGGCTCCCCAGTTAACATCATGACACTACACAGTTTCCACAGATTCCGCACTGAAATAAATATTTCACAATTTTGGAAACCCCTGACGTCAACCTTTGCAATGTTGACGATGTACCCTTCCCAATCATTAGTAAATTCTCACTAGACATTAGCTTCAAAGATGAGTACCCAGCCATTCTAGTTACCAACTACGTAGTTGACGTCTATTTCCATACTGATATCCTCATAGGCTTAACATTGATGAAGCAACATAATGTTATTATTTACCATGCTCAACATGGTATAACTTATGCTAACCATTTCCTCCCTGCATAGCCATCAGCAAATTCCCACAGAGTCAGCCACATCAATGTGGTCGAGCAGGCAAAACTTGATTTAACACACACCGCTCAAATTAACTCTGCTTCATCACACGAGGATGCACCAGCTGTTAACTCAAATGGCACCAACACACACACACGAATCTAACTCCTTTATTTCACTACCAGCTGTAGACATACCTTCCAAGCAAAACAGATGCATTAACTCCTCACACATGTCAAAATAAGCGAAACTCAGGACAAAACGACCAGTAAATACCTATCGTATCTTTGGACATCAATCAAAGAACAAAGTTAAAGCATTCAGTTTGTGCAACCTTACGGAGACCGTCATCCAAACACAGAATCACATTATTCCTGCAACAGAGGACCATCACCAATCCTCTCAACCAAAACCTCCAGTTCCCCTTTCCCGCTATAATCTTAGAAATCGAGCAACAAATTCATAGAATGTATATTCTTGCCTAAGTAAATGGAAACAATATCTACTTCCCGCACGTTCATATCATTATTCATACTATTAAGCCTATTTCCTTATATTTATGAATGTTTTACAGTTACCACTAATCTTACACAATTTTGTGAATATGTCTTCATGCCCAGGTTCTGCAACAGGCCTGGTTTGCCTAGTATTTTGTTTTCTTTCCATCTCTGTAGCATCAATATCACTGGAGATCAGTGATAGATATCAAACCGAGTCATGTTATCATCTCTATATTCAACATAGTTGTGTCACCCTTCGATGACTAGCGTGCACACACAAGCACGCACACATATGCTTCAAGATGGTAGTGTCAAAAGCGAGGTGTCTCCCTAGGGATATCCATTGTTCAGTAACCAAACTCACCGACTTTTCTTGACAACGCCCGTTTGACAACAATAGATTCTCGGCATCTCAGGTCAAGCCCTCTATCTTGAACAATGGCCCCAGCTGCATTTTGGGTCAGCCACCTGCATCTGCCGGCGCCTCTCCACGTCGGACCAAACTTTTCAAATATTCCTCATATGGCAACATCATCCTTATTCCACGATTGGCAACCTTTGTAAAAATGTACATAAAATATGTTCCTGGCAACCCTCCGAGCTTTATTAGGGGCTTGCCGGGCATTTATTTAGACAGATTTAAACTTGGAGAATTCAAACAAAAACCTCCGCCCGAGTTTCTTTCAACACCAATTCTAAATACAGTGTACCACAACCTACATTCTACAAGGGTCGTAGTCTTCGTAGTCGTAATTCCTCCGCTGTCCACTAGAAAGTAGAAGTAAGTTTCGTAGTGACGTACTTGTAATCCCACCACTGCCACCAGAATGTAGGTTGTGGTACAATATATATATACATATATATATACACACACATATATATATATATATATATACATATGCTTGTGTGTGTGTGTGTGTGTGTGTGTGTGTGTGTGTGTGTGTGTGTGTGTGTGTGTGTGTGTGTGTGTGTGTGTGTGTGTGTGTGTGTGTGTGTGTGTGTGTGTGTGTGTGTGTGTGTGTGTGTGTGTGTGTGTGTGTGTGTGCGTGCGTGCGTGTGTGTGCGTGTGTGTGTGCGTGCGTGTGTGTGCGTGTGTGTGTGTGTGTGTGTGACTGTGTGTGTGAGTGTGTGTGTGTGTGTGTGTGTGTGTGTGTGTGTGTGTGTGTGTGTGTGTGTGTGTGTGTGTGTGTGTGTATTCACTTGGTCTTTGGATCACGTGTTGGACTCGTGATCGACAGCTATTTCCCTCCTGGAAGAGAGCTCAGAGCTCGTAGGTCCGATCTATGGTAATGCTATGACCTTGCACACACACACACACCCAACTCCCCGCCCACGAGAGTCAGAGTAACGACCCGAAGCGCAGCGGTACCGAAATAATTTCGGCCCTGGGCAGGATTCGAACCGAGAACTGCGGGCCACTATTGTGGCAGTTCAGCTCTCTACCAACTGCGCCACCGTGTGTGTGTGTGTGTGTGTGTGTGTGTGTGTGTGTGTGTGTGTGTGTGTGTGTGTGTGTGTGTGTGTGTGTGTGTGTGTGTGTGTGTGTGTGTGTGTGTGTGTGTGTGTGTGTGTGTGTGTGTGTGTGTGTGTGTGTGTGTGTGTGACTTCCTCACAGCCTTTTCCTGTTCCCATTCATCCCCTCCCACTTTGTACTCATGTTTGTATAATCATTGTACCCTGAAGGTATCTAAGTAGACGAAAGCGATGGGTCATCGTTTTATTATTTTCCTTTGTGATTTTTCTGCATACATACATTGATACATGCATACATACATGCATTCATACATACATACGTATATATATATATATATATATATATATATATATATATATATATATATATATATATATATATATAATGAATTTGTAAAGCACTTTAAAAAAGTCATTTGCTGCATTTGACTCACTTGGAGTACTTTCCCCTTATACTCTTTGGCAAAAACTTACAATCATGGCCCGCACAACACAAAAGAAAAGGATGTCAAAATTAGCTTCAACATTTAAAAGTGAACTCAGAGAAAGACTAAAAAACTCAGACTGGGTCTCAAACAACAAAATATCATTGGAACACATAATCTCATTGCATACTTTTGACTACTCTCCCAATTACACCTAGACACACTCCAAAAAACTAACACGATTCCATTCATACCAGGTGAATTCTCCAGGAAATTCTCTGACACGGACCAAACTATCACTCAGATACAGAGCCAGTCAGTAGCCATCGCACCCACTCACACAATAGCCTCGGTCACACGGTCCTCCTCACATAACACGAAATCAAGACATACATCTCGCATGCAATATCGCTCACGCCAGTGCTGTCCTTCAAGAACACAAATGTTTTGTACATACTGCCACAAATCAGGTCACCTCGTTACTACGTGTTACCAAAGGTACCCGTCAAAACCAAACATTGCGATCATCACGGTACATGTTTTCACAAGAGTGATCATTGCCGTGTGCTGCTAGCAGGGAGGTAACACAGACAGGGATCCCCAGACCGCCCTCATGCAAGGCATTCAAGTAACTCATCTGCAAGACATTCATGTAACACATTTTCTGCAAGGCACTCACGTAACACATCTCCCTTGTGACTACAGAATACAAAGACTCAGTGCACACCAAGAACAGTTAATCCATACCCAGATATTCAATTATCAACCCTACCGATACATACCTTGGATATCCCAGACGTATCTTCCCATTCCTTAATTTCCAATGCTACGTCTAGCAACACCAAAGTGATAATCTTTCTTGACATGGGTTCCCCAGTTAACATCATGTCAGTAAATAGTTTCCACAATTTCCACGTTGAAACAAAACGTGTCACAATTTTGGAACCTCCCGACGTCAACCTTTGCAATGTCGATGGTGTATCGTTCCCTGTCATTGGTAAATTCTTCATAGACATTTACTTCAAAGATGAGTACCCTTCCATTGCAGTTACCATCTACGTAGCTGATGTTTATTTTCCCGCTATACTCATAGGCTTAACATTCATGAAGCAACATAATAATTCACTCTGCTCAACATGGCATCATTTATGCAAATCATTTCCTCCCTGCATTGCCACCAGCAACTTCCCACAAAGTCAACCACATCAACGTGGCCGAGCAGGCAGAACACGATTTAACGTCAGTTAAGACTAAACCCCCCATCAAATTCACTGCTTCATCACACGAGGATGTAAAAGCTACTAACATAAATGACACTCCACCCAAACACCGTCCCACGACTATAACTCTGCTAATTTAACATCAGCTGTAGACTTGTGTTCCAAACGTAACAGACGCACTAACTCCTCACGCGTGCCCAAATCAGCGAAACTCAGGACAAAACGCCCAGTAAATACCATTGAGGTTTACATTGTTTACATACTCAATTACACCCCCACCTCGACGCTCTCCCCGAAATTCTCTGGACATATCGAATCATTGGACATGTGCCAATGGACAAAGTTAAAGCACTCAGTTTGCACGGTCCTAAGGAGACCGTCTTGCATAAAGATCATACCAAAAGAGTTCCCCATGGTCTCAACATAGAGGCTGTTTCTTCACAAATTCACACTACCCTTGCAATAGAGGACCATCACCAATCCTCCCAACCAAAACTTTCAGTTCCCCTTCCCCGTTATAATCTTCGAAATCGAGCGAAACCTTCATAAATGTATATTTCTAACTAGGTGAACAGAAATAATATCTACTTCCATATGCTCATACGATTAAGTCTATATTCATGAGTATTTCCCGATACCGTCATTATTCCAATATTATGGGTATCTTCATACAAAAGTTCTGCAAGAGGCCTTATTTTGTTTCTTATCTTTCATGAGTACCAACCATACTTGCGCCAGTGAGAATAAGAGGCCGAAACTCTGTTATCACCTCATTCGATGCCAAGCGTACACACACACGCACACAAGCATACAGAGTGATTATGAACTTTAAAATAACTCTCAAGATATTCTCTAAGCTCACGGATCTCCCAAGGGACAGCCCATTGTCCCTAAGTGACCAGAGGACCCAACTTTTCTAGCTAACGCCCGAACCGAACAATAGCTATATAGATACAAATATAGATACAGATATATATATATATGTATATATATATATATATATATATATATTATAGTATTTATGTATATGTATATATATATATATATATATATATATATACAGATATAGATATAGATATGGATATATATGCAGATGTAGATATAGAGTGTAGATGTAGATATAGATAAATATATATAGACATATATGTAAATAGATATAAATATACACAGACATGACAGAATTGAATAGACACCAAGAAAAATGCATTTCTGCTCTTATTTAATGCTTAATGCTATTCAAATTTACTTACTATGTTATACTTATCTAGATTTATGTTTCAGATTACATACAAGATTAACCAAGCATGCCACGAACCAAAGGAGCTGTAGACCTATCTAAATTTCAGCGAGGGCGTATTGTGGGTCAACATTAAGGTGGACTTAGTCAACGTAAAATATCTGAAAATCTGTCAATACCCCTTTCTACTGTTAATAGAATGATCGTGCAATTCACCAGAGAGGGCAAGAAGGGCACAAATTTTCATTCAGGTTGTCCCAGGCCCACAGAAAGAACCTTGCATCTTGTCAAAAGAAATGTCGAAGAGGATCCACCTTGCAAGACCTCTGACATAGCAGCACAAGCTGATGTCAGTCCCAGGACAGCTGTCAGGTATCTCCACAATCTGGATTACTATGGCAGAGCTGCAAGAAGGAAACCACTCTTTAGTCCAGCCAATATCAAGCGCAGAAATGAATGGGCTCTTGAGATG
>NC_134808.1:15665899-15668399 GCF_046742065.1 Oratosquilla oratoria | reverse complement strand
CACACACACACACATGCATACATACATAGACACACATACAAATGAATTCCTATCTAGGATGATTATGCGTACGCACGTGCATCCTCTTATTCACGAATATCATCTGTGCCCGCATCGGTTGATATAGCTTAGTAAATAGATAAATGAATAAAAGAAAAGAAATTGATCAAAAATAAATAAATAGGTAAATAAACGGATAAATAATTATATAAATAAATAAACAAATAAATAATTACATAAGTATATAGGTAAATGTATAAATGAACAAATAAATAATGAATAAAAGAGAAGAAATTGATAAAAAATAAATAGGTAAATAAACGGATAAATAGTTATACAAATAAATAAACAAATAAACAATTACATAAGCATATAGATAAATGTATAAATGAACAAATAAATAAATCTATTTATTTAGATGAATAAGCAAACAATAGAATACAAATAAGTGAAAAATAAATAACTTAATATATAAATAAAAACAAACAAATAAATAGATAAATGAATAAATAAATTAACAAAAACAAATAAATAGATACATAAATAAATAAATAGTTAAATAAAAGCAAGTAAATATATATAATAACAACTAAACAAATTTATAAGTGAATACATGAATAAATACATAAGTAAATAAGTGAATAAATAAATATGTAAATAAGTGAATAAATAAAGAAATGAATAAATAGGCAAGTGAATAGATATAACATTGGATGAATGAATAAATGAATAAGTGAATAAACAAACAAATAAATTAACTAATAGATAAGTAAATAAATAAATAAACAAAATATCAAATGAATGAAGAAATTAATAGATAAATAGATAAATAAATAAGAATATAGATGAAAAAAATAAAGTAAATAAAGAATCTTTAACATTACCTCATCTTTCCTGGTCTGTGTGAAGGCAATGATCATACTGTTGCAAACGATGATGGTGATGTTGGTGGCTAGAAGGATTTAGCCGTGGATGGCAGCGATGAGTGTGGTGCATACTTCGCTGTTGTGGCTGTGGTTGTAGTTGGTGATGGTGCTGGCGGTTGTTATTGTGAATTTGAATATGAGAATATAGGTAAGTGTGGTAAAGGGGAGATGGTGAAAAGTATTTGTTACTTGGTCATAGGAGGGCCCAGTAAGAGCGCTAAGCGGAGGTCGTGGGAGGCGATACTGACGGAATCCCGTCGGTATTGATACGCACGAATGGACGCTCGAGTCCAGGACTTGTTTGTGTTGTCAATGTAATTTCTTATTTTTTATTTATTTATTTATTGTATTTATATCTGTAAGATGACAATGACAGTGCTGATGGTGATGGTGGTGATGGTGGAAATTACTGTGTTGGTGTCGGTAAAGGTGGTCGCGCGGTGAGCAGAGGTGAGGGCACACGAAGCAATTTCCTTCACTTTAGGCGAATAGTGTTAACAGCGGAGGTCTTGATGATGGTGATGATAATAGTGATGAAGGTAACATAATTATTTATGTCATTATGCGCAAGGACGTGCTTGGAGATACTAAAACGAAGATGCAAAATATTTTAGTGCAATGTACGACAAAATTCCTTACTGAAGTTAATGATAATGATTGTGAAGATATCTTGGTGGTGATAGGGTTGGTGAGACGTGGTAGTGTGTATGTAGAGACGGACATAGATGGAACTGGTAGAGAGAGCTTCTACCGTTTACGATCGTTGTTTGGTTTCTGTAGGTGTCGACACTGTACGTATATTGCGAAGAAGACAGAAGTATTGTTCATAGTGAGAGAGATATGGTATAGGCAAGGATGGTGCTACAGGGGACAGGAATTGTTCACGCAGTGGTGTCGGTAGCAACATCGACGGCAGCGACATTGGTGGTGGTGGTGAAGCGCCGGTAGTAAACGCGACAAGATCCGTGTCAGTTTTAGGAATTAATGAGAGGTCAGCTGATGGTGTTGATGATGAGGTTAATGGAGACGGTGGTGGTGGTGGTGGTGGTGGGGTTGGCGACGGCGGAGGCAGCGGCGCCAGAGGCGGCGGTGAGGAGGCAGAGATGGGGACAGTAGTAATAGTACTGGTGGAGGTGATGGTGGTGAGTGTGGTGGAGGTGGTGGTGGTGGACGTGGTGAAGTTGCACAATTCGAGGGTTGATGATCGTGTCTTGTTTTTCCAAAACTACCCCGACCGCTACTTATTTCTCTCCTCCCGCGGTTCTCCTGGCCTTGTTCGGCCATCCCCATAGGAGAGGTAGAAGCACCAGGAACCTCACCAGTAAAGCAGAGGCGGGGGTCGGGGCCGGGAGGGTATTTGCAAGGGGCGAACACCACAAGGCAATGACCGAAGGGTCCGAAGCACCACGGATATTTACGACGACACTGTCCGAGACGCTGCGAACGTCTTAGCCACGTAAATAAATAGGGAATTCACGCCAAAGCGCATGCTATGGCCCACAAGCACAACATGACTGCGTGTACAGAGGACTGCCTGCCTTCATCATGCAAGCAGAAAGGGCTGAAGAGAGAGG
>NC_134808.1:15628399-15638399 GCF_046742065.1 Oratosquilla oratoria | reverse complement strand
ATTAATTTTCTAATTCTGTAAAAACTAAAACTACTAGTTTATCTGCACCTTTACCTATATTGGCTCCTTTAGACACCAATAAAGTAAAATTTGTCAAACTGATTTCTGTTCCATCTACATTTTCTTTTAAGCTTACTCCATAGTTTTTCTTGTCTTTTTCAGGAGTTGAAGTTTCCTAGAGTGAGTAGTGTTTCTCTTTTGGTTAGTTTTTTCTCATACATTAGTCATTTCTTTATCAATTAATTTCATTTTTTATTTATGTTTTTCTCCTTCTCTTTTAGTCCCTCTCCTAGTTGGATTTCAATACTATGAGTTTTATCTTATTTCTTATGAAATGGAATGGATATTCTACCAATGCGATACCAATCCTTATTCAAGGAAGCACCTTGAATATTTTGTAACACCTTGGTCTATTTTACACAAGCAATATGAGGTTTGTTTTCCTTCATTTCTTTATGTAGCTCATGAAGTGTTATGGTTAGGCCATCTACATTTAAGTACATAAATATAGGTTATATTTTTTGTCTTCTATTGGTCCTAAGTTAAACCTTTTCTTTTTCCTTTATTTCTATTTTCTTAAGATTATGATACTTTTTCAGGTTTAATTCTATAAGACCTGGCTCACTGGAGACGTTATTGAATTGTGTAAAGAAGTCTTTGGGTCTCATAGATTTGGACACTTATGGATGTTCTTGTAGTCTACTGCTGGGTAACTAGGTTTATTCTCAATGCCATTTTTCATTGCCTTTCAATGTCTTTTAATTTGCGCCTATTTTACGGTAGCATAATCTTTTCAAATTCTCTAGATCTGATTTTACTGGATATTTCTTATTCTTCATCTTGTCTTTGTTTCTCTTTTAAGATCATTTTTGTCAATTATTTCTCCTCTTCTATCACCATACTATTTTTGTCAAGAATTCTTCCTGGCTATCTATTTTTTCTCTTCTTGTTTCAGTTTGTCCTTTAATATGAGTTTTTGATCCATCTTTTCTTCCCCCAACGTCTTTGTTTTTCTTTTGTTTGAAAATTTCTTCTGAATTGCTTTCTTTCCCGTCGTCATTATTATTCTGTCAACC
Organism: Oratosquilla oratoria; assembly: GCF_046742065.1. Lineage (NCBI taxonomy): Eukaryota > Metazoa > Arthropoda > Malacostraca > Stomatopoda > Squillidae > Oratosquilla > Oratosquilla oratoria. Next base: position 15,637,323 of record NC_134808.1, on the reverse strand, counting down.
TTCTCTCTTCACTTATTCTTCCCCTCCTCCTTCCTTATCATCTTCCTTTCTGTCTCTTTCGTTTCGTGTATTGATATATGTTCTCTGATTTGTTCAGCTTTGTCTGTGTTTCGTTTGCCAGTATTCTCAGAATGTTTCGTATATTTCATAACAATTCCCTTCTCTTATACCCATTAAGAAAAATATCCAGCATATTGGTCTCAATCCTGTGACTGTTCTTCTTCTTTTTATTGATTTATTCTTTATTTGATCTCTTCTGTATATCCTCTGTCTTATACATCTTGTATGTTCTTATTTTTTCGCTGTGTCCTTTCTTTAACATTGTTTTGATATTAAAGGGATATAAGGCATTAAAATGGGCATATGTTGGTATGGAAAAAGAAACGCAGATTTTTAGACAAAGAGTAAACAGGGAAGTACAAATATCTATCCCCAGTAGAAAGACGTCTGGTGATAGGTGACTAGAAGAGCACGTGTCGGGAAGGTCCTAAATTACTTTATGAGCCAAACACTCTAAAATAGCAATAATTTCTACAAAAGAAAGAGTATCATTATTGTCAGAATAGAAATGAGGAGTGACAAGAATGGAAGTGAAATTGCTGTTAATATTTTAGTTATTTATATAAAAGGCACAAAAAATGTGAATCAAAGAAAAAGTATGAAATATTTTACTGGTTCTAGAATTCTAAGCAGAAATATACCAGATATTTGCTTGAGAAGTGTGGAGTGCACGCTACAATTGATAGTATCATTTCAGTATTACGCAAACACATTTTTCACTTCTTTCGTTTTTTGCATTTCGAAGACCTATTTTTTTAATGGGTAAGTGAGGTTAGATTAGGTTAGGATATATAATGGCACGTAAATTTTATGTTAAATATCCATGCTTGCGTGATTCTGGAATTTTAACAAAAACACAATTGGTATTGCAAATAACAAGTAGACCAAAACTTTCAATATATACATAGGTGCAGTCTTAGAAATGTAAGTTGGCATACACAATTAATCATTTCTGCGATGTGTTCATGTTGCGGAGGCTGTTCTAGGGGTGAAAAGTTATGTTAATTAAAAAAGAAAAGAAAAAGTACTTTGAAGGTGACGACACACAAGACCAGTATGCTACTTGTTTTAGCTACTTCGTTTGAGTAGAAACGATTTCGGTTGCAATATTCTAGTCTTCCAATAGGACATCTTAACAACGTGTCTATAATTCGTATAGGTTTTACTTCTCTTAGTTTGTCATTCAGGTTCTCAATATGTGACTCAAGAGTAATTTGACATTTAGAAATTTGAAAAACAAGAGATCGTAACCAAAGTCGTTTTTACTCAAATGAAGTAGCATAAGAAAGTAGCAAACTAGGGAGAAATAACTAGTGTTTTATATGAACTTCCAGCCAGTGACAATATATTGCTAAACGCGCTCTCACCATGTTTTATCAATGAGTCAAGCGAAATTATAAAACTAAGGAGAGAAAAGTCTGAATATGCAGTATGAATGTTAGACAAAAAATCTAGCCTTTCCGTCCTATTTCTAAGATAGGAAAATATACGGTTTGAGTGCTTAAGCTAGGAAGCCAAAGTAAAAGGTTCAACATTATAATATCTAAGGAAGGTTTCTGAGAGTCACGAGTCAAGATATTAAAAAAAAAAAAAAAAAAAAAAAAAAAAAAAATAATAATAATAATAATAATAATAATAATAATTCTGTAAACTTTGCAAGGGTAGATGGAATACAGAACACAATGAAAAATAGTTTGGAAATTTCGGGATATTCAGGTTCAGGAAAATATGTCAACACCCGACGTTGTGCAAGCATTAGATGGTAAAACCGTTATTTACATAAAATTAAAAAGTGTCTGCTGGTACTCTTGTTAACAAAAGTAAACTATAGATTATTTGTTCATTCAAAACAAATGACTACCCATTCAACCTTTTTGGTACGAAGTCTTAATTCTTCGTCTAAAGGTGTTGCTGCCTTGGGTACAGATGCAATTTCCCAAACTATTCCGGTAGATGCCTCTGAACGAGAAGTAGCAGAATAATAAGGTTGGAGAATATGGCCTACAATGCACTGACCGGGAGAGTAGAAGTTACTACATGCGAGGGCAAAGGATTAGGGGAACAGTAAGGGGAGAACTTTCATAAATGTAGGCATGTCTTTAAATGTTAATGTTCCCTCAGGCCAATGTCTTCCTTCGGATGCCACATTCCTATGGGGATGTTACTTTGTACCTTTACTCTCGGGACAAACAGGAACAAAAGTTACTCATTCTAGATCTCATTACAACTTTGCAATGAGTCCTTCATTAATTATTATTCTAATATGCGTTTCTGCCAAGGTGAAAATTACATATTATAATGTAAGTTGTTGTACATCAGGCTTATTTTAGGGTTTCAAAAGTGTTCGTTACTTGTGCCATTGTTTTACCATACTAAATACGACGTACCCCTTTGGTTCCGAACATGTCGGAATGGATCGAGAGTTTTCAAATCACTTCGACCTGTCTGATTTTCAAGCTAGATGCTGTATTGAAATTTATTTATTTATTTACTCATTTATTTATCTATTACCAGATGAACGCAAAAGAGGATTTATTTACAAATGAAATTAGCAGCAGACAGAAAAACAAATGCTACGAATTGCTTAGGTTTTCATTTTGGATAGCGATGACAGACTTTCAGTTCCCCTCATCGTTCATTCCCTCCCCCTCAGGGCTGGTAAAGACGCGTCCATACATTCGCCATCAACACAAAAGCATCCAAGATGTTCTAATCCTTCCAAAGTAATCAATATGACTATTGAATTCTAAAACATTTTGGAAAAGTAAAATTTAATATAAAGTTTCTGTATAAATTCATTAGATATTCTGAATCACCATTGTATTATTCTGTAAAGTTCAAAATGAAAATGATTCTGATGAGAATAATATTTGTATTATACTGATTTGACGAGATACTGCCAATTAACTAATGGGGTGCCTTGGAAGGCTCTTATTTCCGACATTAAATCAACTAAGTCAAAGCCTAAGCTAGTGCATGATATACTATTCTCATCCAATTGTTTCTCTCATCTACAATCACAATCATGAAACTAGTTGCAGTCAGTTACATGTGATATTTCTCATACTGTGTGCAATAACTATCTGACATAAAGCAACTGCACAAAAACCTGCACACAAACATATCTATATATGCATAACAACTTCACTCGTGCAATGGGAGACTTCATCCGCACCTCTTGTTAATTATTTGACTAAGCCACTAGTGAGCAGTACAAGATTCAGGGGTAAAATAAGCAAGTTACAATAAATGTGTACATAGACACACACACACACACACACACACACACACACACACACACACACACACACACACACACACACACACACACACACACACACACACACACACACACACACACACACACACACACACACACATATATATATATATATATATATATGTATATATAAATATAGGTATATATATATATATATATGAGTGCGTGTGTGTGTATGCATGTATATATGTATATAGATATATATATGTATATATATATATATGTATATATATATACATACATATATATGTATATAAGTATACATACATCCTGGTGATCAAACCTCCGGGACAATGAGGACAATGAGGAATGCCAAAAAGATCTACGATGGCTCAAACGTCTGGACCCCGGGAAAAGATAAGTCGCATTTCATTTCTGTCCCTAATTCTACAAGCACCATAGCTATTGATGATTATTTGTTAAAAGGTGGAATAAATGTAGCAAAAATACCTTCCAATAAAATAGGAAAAATATTTAAGAAACATAATAACATTCGTAATAATCTCAGTGTCGTTTACCGTATTTCATGTAGCGGCTGTCCATCATCATACTTCGGTGACTCAGGTCGAGGGATCAATAAACACTTAGTGAGCACAAAAACGATCTCAGGGCACATAGAACATCTAACTCCCTGGTTCGTCACCTGAACAAATGTGGACATTTACCTGATTGGAACAACACAGAAATTCTACACGAGGGATTTGAAAAGAAAATGAGAAAAACTGTGGAAGCTGCACATATCGCCACCAACAAGAACAACAACGACAGAGACGGATTTAAATGCCTCTCGAAAGCAGCAAGTGTCCTAATAATTAAATCGTTAGCCAAAAGGAAAACATGACCCTTCCGCTCATACCTTGGCGTGCTCCCTCTCGCTACGAATATGATAATTGTGATCCGTCTGTAGTGCTGTAGTCCTCTGAAGAAGACCAAGTTGGTCGCAACGTTAGGACAATAAACTTTATTCCCAACACATCTTCGTTTGCCCTTCCCCACCCACATTCGCTCTCATTTGTCTGAAATAATTATATATACAGTATATATGTATATGTATATGTATATATATATATATATACATATATATATATACATACATATATATATGTATTTATATGTATCAGCCTATACATACATTATATATATATATATATATATATATATATATGTATATATATATTATATATATATATCGTGCTACATAATGTCGCTAGTTGCGAATTGCATGGTACCTGTATGCAGGGAAGTTCATTGGTTGCATGCAGCTAGCTGCCCAATCAACGCGCTGACTACATGTACAATGCATCATACCCAATACCACATCACCGCATGCATACGTACACTGTACATATGCAAACTCGCTCGAGGCCTAGGAGGGAAACTGGGAAATCCCATTTATAACCTCGTTCGCGTATCTATGAGAAAACAAAATAGAATCAAATGTTTGGTTAGTAATTGAAAGTAAATAAATTTAAGTATAAATATGAACATTTGATAATGATATATTTAGTTCATAAATATGGATCTTTGGAGGGAGAATAAAAAAAATGATTCGTTAGCTAGCTTAGGTTTACGGTAGCTAGGTCTACGTTTGTACGTCACGTCCATGCCAAACTTTCGATGATCGTACATCATGGAGCGATTTCTAGTGAAGCGAGTGAAGATGAGTGAAGATGGTTTGCCCTCAGATTCAGTCTTTTCAGAATCGAGGGAGAGTGTTTTGACGGCAGGAACCACTTCTGGACCAGCAAAGCCTAATTCAAACTCTACGGGCAAGGGCCAAGGAAAACGAAAACCAGTAAAGCATGAATCTACTATACGCTCGTGGAACCTAGATTGGCTTGAAGTGGATCGGGGCAGTGATGGTACTCTAACGGTGTATTGCAAGGCTTGTCGTGCATTTCCACCCCCAACCACTGCCAGTGGAAACAGAGGCGCTGTGTCTGCCGATCAGTTTCACCCATCCCCCTCCCCCCAAAATTAAAGGCTGATTTGTTAAATAAAAGAAAAGTTATTTTTCATGCACATGAGTAATGAGTTAGCCTTCCAATAGTTTGAAGGAAATCGAACCTGCAAAAACATGGCTCTGGAAGTATCAAAAATGGCTCTGGTAATTAAGAAAATGGCTCTGGTAAAAAAAAAATGGCTCTGGAAAATAAAAAAGTTTTTCCCCTGATATGTATATATATATGTATATGTACATGCATATGTACATGTACATGTACATGTACATGTACATGTACATGTACATGTATATGTATATGTATATGTATATGTATATGTATATGTATATGTATATGTATATGTATATGTATATGTATGTAAACGAATATGTATATGTACATGTATAGTATATATGTATATATGTATATACTGTATGTATATGTATATGTATATGTATATGTATATGTATATATGTATATATACTGGTATACGTATACATGTATGTGCATATGTATATGTATATGTATATGTATATGTATATGTATATGTATGTGTATATGTATATGTATATGTATATGTATATGTATATGTATATGTATATGTATATGTATATGTATATGTATATGTATATGTATATGTCCACACTCAAACTGGACGATTCCATTCATGGAACTGGAAAGAAAATTGTCACTTCGCGCTCCCGAGCTTTCTTCGTCTGACGAGTCCTCAAGTGATTCTCTGCTCCCGACTCATACCACGTGCTTTCACCCAGTGACCTCAACCTTTTTCATCCAACAATGAACGAACCAAACATGAAGTCTTCTATTCACAGTCCGGACAACTTCTCACCCCTGGACTGGGCTCTGTCTCGTCCTGCAACCATCATCCACGGAGCAAGAACTGACTCCCGTACTCCTCGGAAGACCCAGTGACCTCGAAGCGGCTCCTCACAATACAAGAAGCAAACAGTGCGTCTCAAAGAACGCTTGCACATGTGTTACGGCGTTTTTTCATTGTCCTCCCCCTTAGCTTGTAGAATTACCTGGGGCTGTGATGCCTTGTTTCCCGTCTTGCACGTACTCGACCCTTCTTTACTACCAACCCCCCACCTCCTCCTTTGGCTGGCCTGGCCGCCCCCACCTGTCCGTCCTCCCCGTCCTAGCTCTCCTTGCTCCCAGCACCATCCTCCTTCTCCTCCTTCTCCTCCTCGAGATCCAAAGCCGCGAGGCTCTCCTCTATCAACCACCCTTCTCCTCCTTCACCCCCACCTCCTCCTCTCCCTTCTCCTCCACCTCACCTTTATCCACAGGGCCCCCCCCGTCCAACCTCCCGTTCCCCAGTAATACACACTCTTCAACTCCTTCAGTCGAACTTTTACTCATCTGCTTAATTGAATGCATTAAAGCTTGAAAAGTAGACATTGCGACTCTTTTAAATTGTATATAGACTGAGTTCATGCTAATATGAATTAGTCTATGAATCGTAGAGAGGAGGCAGGGAGATTCTTATATAGTTCATTTTTTTTTCTTTCTTTCTTTTTTGGGGGATGGGTATTGAGTAAGCCGTGAATGTAGAAATAATTTTGCGTAGTATTGAATTATGGTCATTGATTTTTCCATACAGAATGACAAAAAAATAAATATATTGATCAATTCTGATAACGTTAGGCATGCAATTAACACTAATAAAATCTTCGAGTTTATGTAAATATATTTCTTTTATTCTTGTTGCATCAGTACAGTTTCATTTGTGAGTGAACATCTAATTTCTTGTTAAGTCCATTAAAGTATAAAATGTAAAAGGCTTAGTAGAGAGGTCGTATTTGCACAATTAGATTCAACAAGGTTGAAAGAACCTTGGCTGGCGGCTATGTGTGTGCCTCTGCAGGACCAGTGATCTATCCCGTGGAGAACGATACAGCCTATGTACCTCAGCAAGGTGTCTTAATCCAGCATGGGTAGGTGGTAATCGTAAAGACTATTAAACCAGTTTAGTCATAAAAGGCAATGTCGTCAATTTTTAAAAGACGTGTAATGAGCACCTGTTGATATGAATTATTCTACCATGATTTTAGATTAGTCAATTAGTTGGTAAGATTAGTCGATAATCTGTAAACCCAAATGATTCCCATCTCTCGCGGTTTCCCCCATCTTCATCCTACACTTGTCCGGTCAAAACACTTCCCACGGACCGGATTTGCCCATTTTTTCCTCCACCCGAATTTCTCATCCGTCATTTTTTTTTTTTTTTTTTTTTCCTATACGCGAATTTCTTTTCGGACAGCCTCCCCCAGCCCCCTCAAGCGAATTTCTCCTCCATCTACTCCCGTTCTTCCCCTTTTGTTTTTCCTTTCTTTCCTTATTTCGCCTTGTCTCCCTTCCATAGAGCCTCTTCGGAAGCCTTCTAAGTACCTCGTACATCCCTCGCCTCCTATCGATTGCTGCATGTCTTTCTCTCTTTCAGTCCTCTTTTTCTTACCATTTCCTTTTTCTTATGCCGTTCACTTGTACTTGCGATTTTTTACGTTATCGTCTTGTTTTCCTCCCCTGTCCTCCAGTTATTTCCTTCATCCTGTTCTCTTCAGTCTATCCTCATTTACTAAGTTCCTGAGTCGATCTCACTCTAGTCAACAAAATATTCCTCCTTCCGATTCGGACCATTGCCGGCCCCCTTCTCCACTCCCTCTCTCCCTCCCTTTCCTCCTCCTCCTTTTTCTCTTACCCCTTACCCCCTACCCTCTATCATTCCACTCCTTTTCATTATTTTGCTTTATTCTTCGGGGCGAGGGTACCAACTTCCCCCTTTTGCCTTCCGCCCTTCCCATTCTTCGCCTCCCCTCCCTTTTCCTCCCGCCTCGGCTTCTTCCCTCCGGCCTCTTCTTCTTCCTCTCCCCCTCCTCCTCCTCCTCGTCAAGGTTCTTGCCCTTCGTCATGCCCACCGGAGGAATCTTCCCATCCCTTAACGAGATCGCAATTCTTAATCTGCCAATTACCGTTTATTCAATATTCTTCAGCATCTTTAGAGCCACAGCCAATGACCAGATGTTCTGTCCCTCTCTGGGGAGCTGAGTAAGTTCCTGGGTTCTGTGTCTGACATATTTCTGTGCTTGCTTCCAATCCGGCAAACCAGAAACACGCGGAGCGTTCACACTTTTTAGAGATCAGCGTCTGAGTTCCCACCACGTCCACCACCTTGCGAGCACCAGTATGACCTCAATACTATTCAACAACAATCCTTTCTTACTTCTTTCGTAACTCCACATACCGCATCGTTCCAAGTCCACCTGACTATCATACTTTTGACAACCCAGCAATATTGCTTGCCCTGATCTCCTTCCACGGCTGTGTTCATTTCTGTTTGCTCTCTAGTAACGGTATTGCACCATTTATTTCACCAGTAACACCAGAAATTCCTGCAAGTGAGAGGACCCTTAGTAAGATTTTATTATGTCATCTACTAACATCGCAGACGTAGCCTAGAATATTTTTACATCAATCTATCATTGTCTCAACACCGACCGATTCATATAAGACACCTAGGGGGTAATTATTTCGTTAGCAGCCAACGTATCAGCAGGAACATTAGCTGCTAGCCTGAAACATCCACACCTAAGCTATCTTCAACAGTAGCTATCACAATCTTC
>NC_134808.1:15618399-15620899 GCF_046742065.1 Oratosquilla oratoria | reverse complement strand
GTGTGTGTGTGTGTGTATGTGTGTGTGTGTGTGTAATGTATATAGCTATCTGTATATATATATATATATATATATATATATATATATATATATATATATATATATATATATATATATATCAACCACAATGCACTTTAATTCTAAGCCGTCAACATCGGAAGAACCGTAGAGGCACATGCCAAAATTTAAACGTGGTACGCCCGAGGACTCGAACCAACGGTGGTAAGCACGTGACCAGTACCGTAGTGACTTAGACCAATACACTATCAAGATAGATATAATTTGAGCGCAACTTTTCTTATACATTTGTATGCTCGAGTTACATACACATACACGAAAGTTTGCGTTCAGCCTATCTCCACTATGATAGTATATTGGTAAGTATTCGAACGCGGGAAAGTATTTGTACAACACTGAATGAGTCCCAGTGACTAGAGATACATTTTTATTAACCACAAGAGCATATGGACCTAGTAGTGAGAAGAGTGTAGAGGAAAGGGAGGCTTTATGAACAGACAAATGAGTGCGTAAATAGTTTTGGGAGGAATTTCAACGTAGTGGTATTGGGAAATCTCAATGCTAAAATATGAGATAGAGTTGGGAAGTGTGGAGTACCAGGTAAAATTTGTAATGGAGAGTTAATAGTAGAGATGTGTTTAGAAAAAAGTTGAGGATAGCTAACACAGTATTTAGGAAGAATGTCAAGCATAATTACACATGAGAGAGGGTGGTGCATGGAAGGGTTGTTTATAAAGCATTAATGGACTATATAGTGGTATTCAGGAGGAGAGTAGGATGAGTTCTGGATGCCCATATTATTTGGGGAGAGAGTGGAGGCTCAGATAATTTTTTGGTGGAAGGTAAGTTGAGAGTAGAGGATTGGTGGAGAAAGAGAAAAAGGGTTGAAGGTAGAGAGGTACTTAGAGTAAACTGTTTAAATGAGAAAGAAAAGAAGCACGAGTGCAAGGATAAGCTGATGGAAGTGTGGGAGATGGTGAAGGATAGAGTGGAAGTAGGAGAGGAAGAGGAATGGGAGTGTTTCAGGGAGGAAGTGACATGGTGTGCAAAGATAGTATGCGGAACAAGGAGGATAGGAGGGAATAGAAGGAAGGGTAGTGAGTGGTGAGATGATGAAGTGAAGAAGGTCGTGGAATAGAAGCGAGCATTCACGGAATGGTTGCAATGTAGAATGAGAGAAAAGTACGAGACGTATGAATAAAAAGGAAGTGGAAGCAAAACAAAAAATAAAAGAGGCAAAAAGAAAAGTAGATGTAAAATGAAAGAGGAACATGACAGAAAAATCTTAAAGCAATAAAAATGTTTTGGAAGGAAATCAAGAGGAAGGGGAGGAGAGTCAAGTACATAGGGAAAGGTGAAAGCCGCAGATAGACAGATATTAACGGAAGAGGAGGCAGTTAGTGGAAGATGGGGGGAGTAATTTATAGAGTTGTTGAATGTGGAGGACAAGGAAAGATTGGTCGTAGCAGTGAGAGGCGCCAAGAAAAGAACAGTGATGGAAGAGGAAACTGAAAGAGAAATAAGAAATGATTAGTTACAAGTAGTTCTGAAAATGATGAGAACAGGTAAGGCACCTGGGCTAGATGGGTGTCATTCAGAGTGTCTGAAACGGGGAGGTACAGTAATAATGGACTGGGTGGTGAGGTTGTTTAATGTGTCTCTAAGGAAGGGTAGTTTCAGAGGAATCAGTTTGCAATGTGAGGTTGAGAGACTTATTGGGGCGTTTTAATTGAGAGAATTAGAAGAGGAACAAAGGGAGTAATTGGCGAAGAATAGTTTGGGTTTAGGAAAAGTAGTGGTAGCGTGGATCAAAATTTTGTATTAAGGCAGATATGTGAAAAAACTGTAGGAAAAGGAAAGGATGATCTTTTGGGTTTTATAGATTTGGATAAGGCTAATGACAGGGTAGACAGGTAGGCACTGTGGGAGAGTAGTAGATCCTATGTTAGAATGGAAAATGGAAACAGTGAGTAGTTTGAGGTAAAGGTGGGACTGCGTCAGGGATGTGTCATGTCGCCGTGGCTTTTCAAGTGTACATAGATGGAGGTGATCCGGGAGGTTAAGGCGAGGGTAATAGGCAGGGACTGGAGATGGTTCAAGAAAGAGAAGAAAAGTTGGAGGTGAGCCAGTTGTTGATTGCTGATTACACTGTGCTTGTGACAGGATCAGAGGATGGATTAAGAAAGTTAGTGACGCAGTCTGGGGATGTTGCGATAGGAGAAAGTTGAAAGTAATTGTTGGTAAAAATAAGGTGATGAAATGTCGGGTAAGTATGGTAGGGGTTACTATGTTGGATAGAGTAAGAAACGAGGGGGTGAGGAGTAAAGCTGGGGTAGAAAAAGAGATGATATATAAGACTGATTAAAGATAATTGGGATAGTTTGGACACATGGAAAGATTGAATAATGAAAGATTAGTGAAAGAGGTGTGGAATGCAGAGGTGGAGGTAATGAACATGAACGACCGAGGATGATATATATGG
>NC_134808.1:15600899-15613399 GCF_046742065.1 Oratosquilla oratoria | reverse complement strand
AATTATTTTCTATCGGTGTTTACTAATGAGAGGTTAGATAAAGTACCTGACTGTGATCCGATTTTCAGAGGGGATGAAGAAAATAGCCTAACTAATATCAGCATTAGTAAAGAAGAAGTTATCAAGCAGATTGACAGACTTAAAGCTACAAAATCTCCGGGTCCGGACGAAATTTTTCCAAGAATGCTTAAGGAGTGTAGATTTGAAATCTGCGACCGGTTAACTGAAATATTCAATAAATCGGTAGACACTGGTTCTGTTCCAACTGCTTGGAGGCAGGCAAACGTTGTTCCTGTTTTTAAGAAGGGAGATAGATCGACCATAGGCAACTACAGGCCAATCAGTTTGACGTCGGTTATAGGAAAGATGCTTGAATCAATAATAGTAAATAGACTCAGAGAACACATTGAAGGGCATAATTTAATTCGTGATTCACAGCATGGTTTCTCCAAAGGTAAGTCATGCGTGACTAATCTTCTATCCTTTTACACTAAGGTATATAAGGCGTCAGACAACAATGAAAATTACGATGTTATTTACCTTGACTTTAGCAAAGCGTTCGACAAAGTGCCACACCAGAGACTACTAAATAAAATCAAAGCCCATGGCATAGGAGGAAAAGTGTTAGAATGGATTAGAGCTTGGATTAGTAACAGAAAACAGCGGGTCACCATAAATGGAATAAAATCTAGGTGGGGCAATGTTACTAGCGGGGTCCCCCAGGGCTCGGTTTTGGGTCCCTTATTGTTCATTATGTATATAAACGACTTAGACGATGGGTTAAATAGTGATGTTAGTAAGTTTGCGGACGACACTAAAATAGGACGCCTAATTAGGTCAGGAGAAGACGCCCAGATTCTGCAGGATGATCTTGATAAACTGTTAACATGGTCGGTGAAATGGCAAATGAACTTCAATATCTCTAAGTGTAGCGTGTTAAACGTAGGGCTACACAACCCCGAAAATAGATACAACTTAGATGACACGTTTTTAGAAAAATCTGAGTGCGAGAGGGACTTGGGAGTTCTGGTGAGTCCGGACCTTAAAACCAGGAAGCAGTGCATTAGCGCCAGAAATAAAGCAAACAGGGCATTAGGCTTCATTGCTAGGACGGTAACAAATAGAAGTGCAGAGGTAATTATTAAACTCTATGTAGCAATAGTTAGACCCATCCTGGACTATGCGGTACAGTTTTGGTCTCCGTCCTACAAAATGGACATAAATTCACTAGAATCAGTACAGAGAAGAATGACCAAAATGATACAAGGACTCGGAAATTTGCCTTACGAAGAGAGGCTTAGGCACCTAAACTTACACTCTCTGGAAAGACGCAGAGTGCGGGGTGATCTAATAGAAGTGTTCAAGTGGATCAAAGGCTATAACAAGGGTGATGCAAACAAGGTCATCATAATAAAACAACAGGGCAGGACTCGCAGTAATGGGTATAAACTGGACAAATTTAGATTTAAGAAGGTAATAGGCAAGAATTGGTTTACAAATAGGGTGGTCGATGAATGGAATAAACTTAGTAACCACGTAGTAAGCGCTGAAACTATCAGTTGTTTTAAAAAACGATTAGACAACTTTATGGATGGGGACGACAGGTGGTGATGGATACGGAGCTGCCTAGTGTAGGCCTTATGGTCTTTTGCAGTCTCCTTTATTTCTTATGTTCTTCTTATGTTCTTATTTAGCAATTTCATAAAATATTCTGCCCACCTTCCTCTTACTGCCTTCTCTTCCATTATCATCTCTCCATCTGCACATTTTACCTTTTCTTCTCTACTTGATTCGCCCCCCCCTTTCCTCCCTTAATTTCCTTCTAAAACACTTTTTTATTACTTTCAAAATTTTCTGTCATACTCTTACCCTAGTTCACATTTGGTCTACTCTTTGCCTCCCTTATCTTATGCTTTACTTCTCCTCTCCTTACTTTGTACCTCATATGATACCCTCGTCCTAATATGAAACCAATCTATGAAAGCCCGCTTCTTCTCTTCTACAACCTCTTTTGCTTCATCATCCCACCACTCACTACCCTTCGTTCTAGTTCCTCCCGTCCTTCGTTCTACACACTAAATTTGAACATCTTGTGACTCCCTCCTTGAACCATCCCATTTCCTCCTCCACTCCTAGTCCTACTCTATCCTTCACTCCCTCCAACTTCTCTCTCAGCTTCTTCTTTTACTCCACCCTACCTTCTGCTCTTTTCCTTCTTCTCCACCTATCCTCCATTCTCAACTTAACTTCCACCAAAAAATTATTTGATATTCCCCTACTCTCTCCACTAAGAACATGTACATCCTTGACTCTTCCTACTATACTCATGGTTACCACTGTATAGTCCATTGATACTCTATCTACCACCCCTCCATCCACCACCCCCTCTCCCATATGTACTTATGCTTGACTTTCTTCCTAAACACTGTATGTATTTGTTATCATCAACTCTATCGAGACACGTCTCCACCATCAACACTCCACTTCGATTTTTTCTGGAACTCCATACTTCCCAATCATTCCGTCTATTGGTTCCTTTCCTACCATAGCATTAAGGTCTCCCAACATCACTACATTGACATTTCTCCCTAAACCCTCTACGCACTCATTTAAGTCCATCCAAAAAAATCTCCCTTTCCTCTACGCTCTTTTTACTACCAGGCCCATACTCTCTTACAAAAACCCAAATATCCCTTCCCAACTTCTACACATTAACCTTGAAGAAACCTCCTTCCACTCCACTACACGTTTAGCTATCTCTTCACTAGCTAGTATAGCCACCTCTTCTCTCCATCGTCCTCTCTTCACTCCTGAGAACCACTCAACTATACTCCCAAACTCACTCTCCCCTCCCTTTCAACTTAGTTTCACTCAATGCCAGCATATCCATTTTTCTTCTCACAAACATACTACCTATCTCTTCCCCTTTACTCTCATCTGTATCACAACCACGCACTTTAAAAGACCCAGACCTTAGTGTACTGGTTTAAAAACTCATAGACTCTCTTATGACTTTAGTATTTTTTAGGAATGTCACCTGTGGGGTAGCAGAATTCCTAGCCCTATCCCCGTCCCGATTTCTGTCGCCTCGTGTGACTCAAGTGGAAAGACTTGGTGGCAGCATTCTTTTTCCAACCACAGGGTAGGCGAAAAAAGGAAATGGATATTCAGAGAAATGGTACAGGATAGTAACTAGGGTTCGGGGGGATAGCACAAATGAGGGACAGTCGCAGTATGATAGAAGTGTCATCCTTTTTCTATGACCAGAGGCTTCTTCTAACACACAGAAAATTATGTATGTTTCTGGTCCGTAGGGGCGCCCCTAAAGTATCAACTCCATGCTATTTTGCCACAATGACATGAAGCCATCGTTGTATATATATATATATATATATATATATATATATATATATATATATATATTTATATATATATATTTATCTATCTATATATCTATGTATCTACATATATATATATATATATATATATATATATACATATATATATCAACATCATATACCAAAGCTTTTCCCCCCTTACAAGGGAGGTAGCCAAAAAAGAAAAGGCATAAAATCATTCCCACCTATTCCGTCCCTGAATACACTCCACCCCCCTCCACCCTCCCTCTTATCTTAGCACTTCCAGGATGACGGGTCATCCCTGCATCTTGTCCACTGCCCTGGGTCAGAAGCAGTGTCGCAAGACACAGCACATCCACAGCAAGGCCGCTTCATTAAATCGGCGACCCCCCCCTCTCCGTCCCCTCATGCAGAAAAGGAGAAAAAGGGGAGAAATCCCTTCGGGCTGCGTCAAATTTTGCTCACACATACTCCCTCACCCCCCATCCCCCACCAATTCCACCTCATGCATCACAACATCATCCATATACAACCATTCTCCATTCACCCCTGTCTTCTGTCCTCTCCCTTCTTTCCTCAACAAACATTTCCCTCTTCCCCAATGCCCACTTCACCCCATCCATCCACCTCATCCTAGGACGTCCCTTCATGTTCACTCCCTCCACATCTGCCTTCCATACCTCTTTTACTAGTCTTTCTTCACTTATTCTTTCCATGTGTCCAAACCATCCTAATACTCTTTCATCAACCCTATCTCCCAACTCCCTTTCCACCCCTGTTTTCCTCCTCCTCACCTCCTCATTTCTCACTCTATCTAGCCTAGTAACCCCCATCATACTTCTCAGACACCTCATCTCAAACACATTCAAACTCCTTCTCTCTTCCTCTCTTATGTTCCATGTTTCTGCCCCATACAGTGCTGTTGGCACAATCACTCCTTCATACAGTCTCCTCTTAGCATCCATTCCCAAATGTCTATTCCTCATTACACTTTTTAATCCACCAAGGCATTTACTCGCTTCTCTAATCTACATTCTACCTCCACCTTCAATCCACCTTTTCCTGCCACATTTGCACCCAAGTATCTAAAACTATCCACTTCCTCCAGTCGCTCCCCCTTAATGCTCACTTCCAGCCTACTGCCATTTTCACCCCTTGTACATCTCATCACCTTACTTTTACCCACATTTATCTCCAGCTTTCTTCTATCACACACTCTCCCAAGCTCTGTCACCAACTTCCTCAATCCCTCCTCCGAATCTGCCACAAGCGCAGTGTCGTCCGCAAACAACAGCTGGCTCAACCTCCCACTTTTCTCCATTTTCTTTACCCAACTCCAATCCCTGACCCACCACCCTTGTATATACCTCTCGCACTGTCCCATCTATGTATAAGTTGAACAACCAGGGCGACATAACGCATCCTTGACGAAGTCCCACTTTTACCTCGAACCATTCACCCTCTCCATTTCTAATCCTGACACAAGCTCTACTACTCCCACAAAAACTCTTGACAGCTCCTAGAAGCTTTCCTCCTATCCCGTATATCGTAAGCCTTTTCCAGGTCCATAAAAGCCCAAAAAACATCCTCCCCTTTTCCTATAGCTTTCTTACATATATGTCTCACCACAAAAATCTTATCTACACAACCTCTACCCGTCCTAAATCCACACTGTTTCTCACCAATTACTCCCTCTGTTCCTGCCTAATCCTCTCAATCAAGATCCTCCCATAAGCCTTCCCAACTACACTTATCAGGCTAATCCCTCTGAAACTACTATATTCACAATTGTCCCCTTTTCCCTCGTAAAGTGGAACTATACAGGCTCTCCTCCAGTCCTCCGGCACTCTCTCTCTCTCTCTCTCTCTCTCTCTCTCTCTCTATATATATATATATATATATATATATATATATATATATATATATACATATATATTATATATATGTGTATATATATATATATACATATATATATGTATATATATATACATACAAATAAATATATATATATATATATATATATGTGTGTGTGTGTGTGTGTGTGTGTGTGTGTGTGTGTGTGTGTGTGTGTGTGTGTGTGTGTGTGTGTATGTGTGTGTATGTGTGTATCTATATATATATTACAAGTTATTTGAAATTTCGTTAACAAAAGTGGATATTGAAAAGGATATCGGCGTAATTATCAATAACGGTCTGAAATCATCTGAGTAGTGTATCTCTGAGAAGGCAAATAAGGTTCTAGGAGTGAGTGAGCAATCTTTTGATTTCAAAATTTCAACTCTCATTAACATACACATATACATATATACATATACCAAAGACTTTTTCCCCCTTATAAAGGAGGTAGCCAAAAAACAAAGGCATAAAAACCACTCCCACCCATTCCATACTCTCAGCATTCATTCCCAAATGTCTATTTCTCATTACACTTTTTAATCCACCAAGGCATTTACTCGCTTCTCTCAATCTACATTCTACCTCCACCTACATTCCTCTCTCTCCTGCCACATTCGCACCCAAGTATCTAAAACTATCCACTTCCTCCATTCTCTGTCCCTTAATACTCACTTCCAGTCTGCTGCCACTTTCTTCCCTTGTACATCTCATCACCTTACTTTTACCCACATTTATTTTCAACTTCCTTCTTTCACACACTTTCCCAAACTCTGTCACTAACTTCCTCAATCCCTCCTCTGATCCTGCTACAATCGCAGTGTCGTCCGCAAATAAGAGGTGGCTTACCTCCCACTTTTCTCCATTTTCTTTAACCATCTCCAATCCCTGACCCTTGCTTGCTTATGGCTGTCCTTCGAATGCGAAGACGACTCAAGCTTCACTCGATGAGGATGGCGGTGAATTTATGGTTGTTGTCGGCTGTGCCAACGGAGATGACTCTTCCACATAGATGACATTCTATTCCAGGGTTGTTTGGTTGTTGAACTGTTTGATTGTGGCGTCGTTGTCTTCTTGCCTCTCTCTCATTAAAGATGGACTCCTCTAGGTGTGGCAGACCTTCCTTACATGTTGACCTCCAAGCTGGACGGTCACTGGCTTTGCCTTCAAGTGCTTGAGGGTCAATTTGACATCTTTTTAGAGTTGTCTTTATTTTATCTTAATAACGTTTCATCGGTGCCCCTTATTTACGATGTCCTTGGGGGAGTTGGCCATTTAAGATTTGTCGGGGTAGTTTGTCATCACTCATGCGAATGATGTGCCCTGTCCATCGCAATTACCTTTTTGCTAGCATTGTTTCAATTGTGGTTGTGCCGGCACGTTGAAGGATTTCAGTGTGGGGAATCTTGTCTTTCCATAATAGTTTAAGGATCTTTTGCAGGCTGCTTATATGAAATACTTCTAATTGTTTTATATGATTTCTGTAAGCAGTCCATGTTTCGGCACTGTAAAGTAGGGTTGATATACATACAGCAATATAAACTGCTATTTTCGTGTCTGGTCTGAGGTTATCATTAGAAAAGACCCTTGAGCGCAGTTTTCCAAAGGCTGCAGAGGCTTGGTTTATTCTGTTGCATATCTCTTCGTCTATACTATGTTTTTCGGAGACGATGCTTCCTAAATATTCAAAGTTTGTTATCTGTTTAATTTCATCACCATTGATGTAGAATGTGAGATGGAGTTCTGGATTCTTTCTTTGAATTAGTATTTCTGTCTTACTAACGTTCATTTTCAGACCCATCGCTTCGTAGAGGCCAGCTACAACATTGAGGGATCTTTGTAGAGCTTGAGGTGTGTGTGCGACCAGCGCACAGTCGTCTGCATACTAAAGTTCCAAAATATGTTTGGTTACAGTTTTTGTGTGGGCTTGAAGTCTTCATAGATTAAAAAGGCTCCCATCAAGTCCCACTTTTCTCCATTTTCTTTAACCATCTCCAATCCCTGACCCACCACCCTTGCATTTACCTCTCGCACCACCCAATCCATGTATAAATTGAACAGCCAGGGTGACATAACACATCCCTGACGAAGTCCCACCTTTACCTCTACCCACTCACTCTCTTCAGTTCTAATCCTGACACATGCTCTGTTACTCTCGTAAAAACTCTTGACATCTCCTAAAAGCTATCCTTCTATCCCATATATCTGCAATACCTCCGATAGTGCCTTCCTGCCTACCCTGTCATAAGCCCATTCCAGATCCATAAAAGCCCAAAATACATCCTTACCTTTTCCTATAGCTTTCTCATAGATCTGTCTTATGACAGGGTAGACAGGAAGGCACTGTGGGAGGTATTGCAGATAAATGGGATAAGAGGAATGGTTTTAGGAGCTGTCAAGTATTTTTACGAGAGTAGTAGAGCATGTGTTAGGATTAGAAATGGAGAAAGTGAGTGGTTTGAGGTAAAGGTGGGACCTCGTCAGGGATGTGTTATGTCACCCTAGCTGTTAAATTTATACTTGTATGCGATGGTGCGAGAGGTAAATTTAAAGGTAGCTGTTCGGAGATTGCAGATGGTTAAACAAAATGGAGAAAAGTGGGAGATAAGCCAGCTGTTGTTTGCGGACGACTCTATGCTTATAGCAGGATCAGAGGATCGATTGAGGAAGTTAGTGACAGAGTTTGGTAGAGTGTGTGAAAGAAGGAAGTTGAAGATAAATGTGGTTAAAAGTATGATGATGAGATGTACAAGGGGTGAAAGTAGCAGCAGACTGGAAATGAGCATTAAAGGAGAGAGAATGGAGGAAGTGAATAGTTTTAGATATTTGGGTGCGAATGTGTTAGGAAAGGGAGGAGTGAATGTGAAGGTAGAATGTAGATTGAGAGATGCAAGTAAATGAAAGTAAATGCCTTTGTGGATTAAAAGGTGTAATGAGAAATAGACATTTAGGAATGGATGCTAAGAGAAGATTGTATGAAGGAGTGATTGTGTCGCAGTTGCTGGAGTAGCGATTCCTTCGCATGCAGTTCTTCCTTCAAGTAGGATAGTCTATCTTGAGGGTTGATTCTCCGGCTGTTGGCCTGGCGACGATATGTGAATTTTGGTAGGAGGCCATGTTGTATACATGATTTCAAGAAGTCTACAGCGACAATGGCGTTGTTGAGCTTATATTGAAGCTTTAATTTGTCTCGTGCAACAAGTTTCTGTGCTGGTTCCAAATAGCTGAGAAAATCTGTACTACAAAGGACATATGAACACCGGCTACAAAGAAGACGAAAGAACACTTCGAAATATTATCACACATAACATTCGACCCATCAACCCAGACACTAAGATACGCCTAATCATATACTACAAAACCTCTAGAACACACACCCTGGTAACGAAAAACAACAGCCAGCCCCCCAACCTTCCTCTACAAGAAGTCAACGTCGTGTATAAGTTCGATTGCCCTGTCGGTGATTGTCAGCACCGCACCTCCTCATACATTGGCATGACTTCTATGACCCTCTCCAAAAGACTCACATACCACCTCCAGAATGGCGCCATCAAAACACACATGATAAAAGAACACAAAACCACCATCACCAGACAAACACTAAACGAAAACACTAAAATAATTTACAAAGCTCACGACCCCCTTCGCCTTAAGA
Source organism: Oratosquilla oratoria (assembly GCF_046742065.1). Classification (NCBI taxonomy): domain Eukaryota; kingdom Metazoa; phylum Arthropoda; class Malacostraca; order Stomatopoda; family Squillidae; genus Oratosquilla; species Oratosquilla oratoria. The sequence continues at coordinate 15,604,492 of NC_134808.1, read as the reverse complement.
TGGCCGAAGCAGTGAACATTTACATCGAAAAACCTTCCATTAACATACAACTCATGCCCACAACCACACTCCCAAGCAGTAGATGCACATAACACAAACAATTACACCCATTTCCACAATCCACAAGAAAGTTGCTACTTCCACGTACGCAACGCTACGGATCACGGCTATAGGCAATGACCTCTCCCAGTGTTCGGCCAATGTACGGCCTGTATATAAACCATTGTAATCACCAAAACATTGTAACTCCCTCCCTGAGGATGACCGAGTAAGGTCGAAATACGTATTGGAGAAAATAAAAAAGAGAAAACCGCACCAAATGTCTTTTGGACACCTTCTCAGCTATTTGGAACCAGCACAGAAACTTGTTGCACGAGACAAATTAAAGCTTCAATATAAGCTCAACAACGCCATTGTCGCTGTAGACTTCTTGAAATCATGTATACAACATGGCCTCCTACCAATATATATATATATATATATATATATAATCTATATACACACACATATATACATATATGTACATATGTATATATATATATATATATATATATATATATATATATATATATACATATATATACGAAAGTAAATTTAAGGAACACGTCTAATTGAATATGGTTTATATTAAATATGACAGCATATTCGCTGTTATTGATCCTTTTTTTGATAATATCTATACTTTTTGCTCTTTACTTTTATGTGTAATATATATATATATATATATATATATATATATATATATATATATATATAGAGAGAGAGAGAGAGAGAGAGAGAGAGTGAGTGTAGGAGGGAGGTGAGACGAAGCACGTGGCTATCTGTTTGGATAACTCTCGACCTCTTTCCTTCTTCTTAGAAGTGTGTATGCATCTGGTATGGATGCATACATGCAGTCACTACCAACTAATAACGGGGAGGTCTTTAGATTTCTGTCCCTTTCAAGACTTTTTCTTACCCTGGAGCTACGTTTGCACAAGCGTTTCTTCATCACTTCCCCTTTCTTCCCCCTTCCCGACCCCACCTTCCAACTCGAGCCTTTCGTCATCCAATAGCTCAGGGAGCAAGAATCAGCGATTAAGAAGTTATCACACTGGACTATATTTCCTCCGATTGTTGGAGCAGATTTGCAGCTGGCAGCTTTCGGGACGGAATCTGATGTACTGGTGGAAAATGGTTTTCCTCCGGTATCTCAAATGACATTCAATGTATTTGTGTTGAGAAAACAAAATAGTATGCCAAAGTAATTTTACGGCGAAAAAGTTCTGCAGTTAGGTGGTACTGCCGATTAGTAGGAGATTGAAAGAAAAATAGCCCATTGTGATACCCTCTTTAGTGACCTCTATTTTTCTTTTGCGTGATTTGTTTTAAGTTAAACACTCGTATGCGTGTCAAAAATACCTATGTTCTAGTGCATAAGCAGAGCATGTGCTGATCGTATTAATACTATAACTTGCTTTACACATTATCATATATTTTCCTTTGAAGGATCTTTTGCATATACCTGACCCTCTTTCCAACTGGTTTTGCTTATTGTCTTCATACATCACGTTCATGGACATCTATTTAATTTAGTCCTGCCTTCACCTAATTCAGAGCATTTTTTAAAGTATGATTTATAATAAGTCGCCTCCCGGAAATAAAATGGAAAATAAACAATCACTCTTTTGAGTCACTTCTAGAATAGATGAAACCTATTTACATTTGGTTTACTACTTCATTTATATAACATATTTGTTCTAATGTCGCACTTTTTTATATAACGCTAAGGGAGACTTACGGGCGTAGGTTGACTAAAGAAATCTTCATTTATTCATTCATAAATGCCCATCTTGCACAAAATTACCTGGGAGCGGTTCTATCTCAGTGTTTCTTAGAGAACCAGGGTGCAAGAACCATCACATGGGGCTATTTTTGCTCCAACCTCCAACTACTTGTCGGTAGCGCCCACCTCCAGAACTTTTTCCGCTCTATGGCGAGCTATTTTGTTTTCTCAACAGAAATGCATAGAATATCATTTGATATACTGGATGAATTTTTTTTTCTACAGCTTATAAGATTCCTTTCCGAGGACTATCTGCTCCAACAGTCGGAGGAAAAATAGCTCAGTGTAATAATGCCTTAACCCATTCAACTCCGATGACAAGATGTCTTGTCATTTGGTCAAATAAAACAAAAAATCATAATAAAACAACAAAATGTTTGATGATCAAACAGCACCAGAAAAATATGACGTCATCAGTCCTCCTCCTCGAGGAGGACTGATGGCGTCATATTTTTCTGGTGCTGTTTGATCATCAAACATTTTATTGTTTTATTATGATTTTTTGTTTTATTTGACCAAATGACAAGACATCTTGTCATCGGAGTTTAATGCCTTAAGAAACACTGTATCCAGCTGTCAACCTGACTCCCAGGTGTAATGAAGTAGGAAAGGTTTAAAGGCGTTATCAAACTGGGTTATCTTTATTCCAACCTCCAATTAATCGTCGGTGTCGTTCACCTCTAGAACTTTTCCCACCGTAAAATCACTCTCTGGCAAACTATTTTGTTTTCTCAAGAAAAATATCTAGAATGTTATTTGATATGCTGGAGGAGAATAATTTTCCTTCATCATATCAGATTCCTCCTCGACAGATACAGACTGCAAATTTGCTCTTGTAATCGGAGGAAAAATAGCCCAGTGTGATAGTGACTAACGGAACACTGTTGAAGGCTGAATGAAATCACTTAGTGTCAGGGAGAACAAAATTAATTCAGTAACCATTTATATATATTTTTTTTTTAACTACGAAACGGTTTTGGGATTTTGTCAAAGTTAACGTCAGCCGACTTTATTCAGCTACAGGGCAAACTCCAAGCGTGATTGGATTAATCCTACGGCTTTGTTTATAATAATAACTTTTATTTATTTGTTTATTTATTTTTATATATCTATTTACTTATTTCTTCTCTACTTAGTCGAGGCGATTTCAATTACTTATGAGGAGAATTACCCTCAGAACGTAGATGAAATCTGTCCCGTTCCTCTTTTACAAAACCGATGATGAATTCTAATACTTTTGGTTCCAACAAAAGGCTGTTACATTTAGCTGCAAAAAAAAAAAAAAAAAGAAAAAAAAAAAATCGTAGTGAAGAAGTAAAAAATATTCCATCACCATAAAGGCCAACTTTAAATGCTCTTTTAACTTGTGTTCACTTTTATCTTGCTAAAAGAATTTGTTTTATAATGTTCGTCCCCAAAGGTTTTCAAAGCAACAAACCTGGCTTGAATCCTTTAATCTAACATAATCCCCTAAGCTACACGTCCTTGAGCTGTCCCGAGGACTTCTTGCCCGACACCCTCCCTTGTCCAAATAGCCACAAGCTGACGCTCTTCCCCAGAACCCTTCTGCCTCTGAAGACGGGAGAGTCTTTAGTACCGCATCCATCGCCGGAAGACATCTTAGAGTGTCAAAGACGACAAGACGTCGAGCGGGTAATGCCAATACCTCACCCCTTGGTTCTCGGCCTCGCTCACACATACACACACGCACTCGCTGTGATTGAGAACCTGCACCAGTCACCCTAAGAAAGTGGGAAGTTTCAAAAGG
>NC_134808.1:15590899-15593399 GCF_046742065.1 Oratosquilla oratoria | reverse complement strand
CCTTTCCCAAACCTACACTGTTCTTCACCAATTGCTCCTTTTTAATCCTCTCAGTCAAATCCTTCCCCTAAGCCTGAAAAGATACATTCAACAAACTAATCCCTCTGAAACTACTACACTTACATTTGTTCACTTTTCCTTTGTAAAGCGGAACTATACAGGTACTCTTTTAGTCCTTCGGCACTCTACCCTCCCTTAGACATGCATTAAACAACCTCACTAGACCGTGCGCTATTACTATATCTCCCATTTAAACCAGGTGCCTTACCTTATCTCACCATTTTAATAACAGCTTTCGCCTCATCTTTTTTTTTTCCTACACTTTCTATCAATTATCACATTCGTTTTCTTAGTGCATCTCACTGCTAGCGCGAATCACTCCCTATCTTCCCCAACATTTAACAGAACTCCCTAAAATACTTTGTTCATCTTTCTTTTACTGCCTCCTCTTACGTTATCATCTCTCCATCCACGCCTTATACCTTTTCTTTTCTACTTGACTTGCCTCCCCTTCTTCTCTTAACTTTATTCAAAATTTTTTATCATTTGTTTTCAAAGATTTCTGTCATATTCCTCCCCCATTTTAATTCTGCTTTCTTTTTTGCTTCTTTTATCTAATGTCTTGCTTCTCATTATTCTTCTTTGTACCCCTCATCAACTTCTCTCGTCCTATTTTGCAACTAGTCAGTGAATGCTTGATTTTCTATTCTACAACATTCATGATTTCATTATCTCACTACTCACTACCCCTCCTTCCCTTCCCTCCCATCTTCCTTGTCCCAGAAAACATCTTTGAACGTAATGTCACTCCCTCCTTAACGGTCCCTTTCCTCTTTTACTCCTATCTCTACTCTAGTGTTCACCATCTGCCAAAATTCTATCAGCTTCTTGTACTCCTGCTACAATTCCTTACACACAAACACACACACACACATACACACATAAACACACACACACACACACACACACACACACACACACACACACACACACACACACACACACACACACACACACACACACACACACACACACACACACACACACACATAATATATATATATATATTTATATATATACATATATATATATATATATATATATACATATATTTACATATATATTTTATTAAATATCACAGCATACTCAACGTTCGTGATCTTTTTCTTAACACTTTCAATTCTTCTAATTACTCTCTTCTTAGAACTTGATAGATGATAAATAATATCTCCGATCGACTCCATGGTGGAAATGAAAACAATAACATTACGACGTTTCGCCTATACCTTAGGCATCTTTTGGTAAATTTTATTTCTAAAGATACATACATGCTTATAAATACAAAAGTAACAAAATAATGAATACTAGGAGAGATGGTGGTTCATGAGTGTTACAGGACTTTTCATCTTCGTGGCGTGACGTAGGGTGCCCCAAAGAGTTCCAAATGTCCACACATATTTTGCTGGATGTTAATATTTGGCATATGGTTTTTTATGAAAACTGCCTCCAGACATTTCAGTTTTCTTTTGTCGTTGGTCTTAATTTATGCATATATATATATATATATATATATATATATATATATATATATATATATATATATATATATATATACATACTGAGTCCCCTCAATGCTCCTTCCTCCTCTGTATATAACCTCTTGTCTATGTACCCTATAATTGTAACTGCTGAAGTTTACCACAGTCAGTGGTCGAAATATACGGTTTTACTCTGTATCTCAGCTTATCTTTCTCCGAGAGTGGGTTCATATATACATATATATATATATATGCTAATAAGAACACGGGTACGTGTGTTCACTTATGCAAAGTAGACCACTTGGAAAAAAGAAACTAACGAAGCAGAGCGCTTTTGTATATTACATCTTCAGTGCAACAAGACTTGTTGCACTGAAGATGTTATATACGAAAGCGCTCTGCTTCGTTAGTATATTTTTTCCAAGTCCTCTTTGCATATATATATATATATATATATATATATATTTATGATACATATATATGTATATATACATATATATAAATATATATATGTATATATATATCAAATCGGCTATCATGAGTCCACTACTGAACAAAGGCCTCCTTTATAGCCTTTCATGATTCACACGACCACACCAACCTCTGCCACACCATTCGCGCAAATTTCTCTATCTCCTCCACCTTCTGTCTGGTATCCCTCTTCCACGCTTCCCATCTCGCGACGTCCACTCATTAACATCGCTCATCAGTCGTTTGCACTAACTATCCTGCCCAATTCCACTTCCTCTCTTTTACTGCCTCCACAATATCTTTCACTCTAGTCTGTTCTCTGACCCAACTTGCTCTCTTTCGGTCTCTCAGCGTTATTCCCATCATTGATCTCTCCTTAACTTTGTTTTCATTGCCTTCGTCAGTTTCCAAGTCTCACACACGTAGATTATTGTTGTCAGAATGCATTGATTGTAGACTACGTTTCAAACATAAAGGTAGAGAGCCTATTA
>NC_134808.1:15570899-15573399 GCF_046742065.1 Oratosquilla oratoria | reverse complement strand
TTCTGATGTTGCCATTTCCTTTAGAATCTCAAAGACTTGTATCAAGTCACCTCTGAATGTACGCTTTTTTAGGGAAAATAGATCTATAGGTTTTAGTCGATTTTCGTATGATTTATTTTTGATAATTGGAATCAGTTTTGTGGCTCGCCGTTGTACATTTTCCAATCTGTCAATGTTTTAATGAGATTCGGCAACCATACAAACACACACACACACACACACACACACACACACACACACACACACACACACACACACACACACACACACACACACACACACACACACACACACACACACACACACACACACACAGACACACACACACGCGCGCGCGCGTGCACGCACGCACACATAATATATAAGGGAGGAAACAAAGAAGACCCATCTAACTGCAGACCGGTCTCACAAGCACAGTAGCAAAAATTTGTGAAAAAGTTGTCAAAAATAGATGGGTTAAGCATTTGGAAGAAAAATCTATGCTCAATCCAAACCAATTTGGATTCAGACAAGAAAGATCATGTACAAACTTGATTTGCTTCTATTCAAGACTAATAGTCATAATACAAGAGAGAGATGGGTGGGCAGACTGTGCCTTTCTGGACCTACAAAAGGCATTTGATAAGGTACCACATAAAAAACTAATAAAGAAGATTGAGTCAATAGGTAGCACCAGAGGAAAATTATTGGAATGGATGAAAGAGTAGTAATTAGAGATAAATTCTCAAACTGGTAAGAAGTGATAAGCGGTGTCCCGCAGGGATCAGTACTAGCCCCGATTATGTTCGCCATATACATTAATGACATGGATGAAGGTGTAGAGTGTTATATGAATTTCTTTGCAGATGATGCAAAGATACTAAAGAAGGTAAAAACGGAGGAAGACTGCAACTCATTGCAACAAGATTTGGACAAGATCTGGAATTAGACTCAAAAGTGGGAAGTAAAATTCAATATAAAGAAATGTAGTATAATGGAATTTGGAAAGAATAGAAACAGAATATCGAAAGATTACAAAATTGGTGAAGAATAGGTGAAAAAGAAAACTTGGAGAAAGATCTTGGAGTGATGATCAGCGAGGACATGACACCGGATAAGCATATTGATAAAATATTCGGAGAAACCTACAACTTATTGAGGTCAATTAAAGTGGCGTTTGCTTATCTGGACGAGGAAATGATAAAAAATTCTAACTACATTAATAAGACCAAAACTTGAGTACGCAGCAACACTATGGACACCCAGTACCAAAAAGAATATAAGAAAAAAAAATAAAAGAATACAAAGAACAACAACAAAACTAGCACCAACTACTTTCCGAACTGACATATGAGCAAAGACTGTCCAAACTAGAATTACCAACTTTGGAACATAGAAGGGAAAGAGGAGACTTGCTGACTATCTATAGAATAATGAAAGGAATGGAAGTCTTAGATAAGAATAACTTGTTAATATGGGATAATGGTAAAACAAGAGGACACAAAAAGAAACTAAAAAAAGGAAATTTACAGAAGAAAATCTGAAAAGGAACAGCTTCCCACACAGAGTGATAGATACTTGGAACAAATTTAGACAACGAAACAGTGTGTTCAAACACTATTCAAGGTTTTAAAGAAAAAACTTGATGCTGAGAGATACAAAGACGAATACCCACGAGCATAGCTCTCTTCCCGTACAATTCAACTAGGTAAAAACACACCACCACACACACACACACACACACACACACACACACACACAAACACACACACACACACACACACACACACACACACACACACACACACACACACACACACACACACACCAACACACAAACACACACACACACACACAAACACACACACACACACACACACACACACACACACACACACACACACACACACACACACACACATATATATATATTAATAAATATAGTATATATATATATATATGTGAATATATATACATATATGCATGCATTATTAAAATCGACAGCATTAATAAGGTTGTTGATCTTCTTGTGGATATTCTCCAGTTTTCTAACCAATACTTTGCCATTTGGAGGGTGGGCATAGACCAAGTTGCCAAAATGATTAATTTATTTCAACGTTTCGTCTAACAAAGAGACATCTTCAGGAAATTCTGTAACAGAGATAATATAGACGTACAGAAAAAAACAACAACATGTAAATCTAAACAATTATACAAATATGGGAAATATATATCAATAAATGAGCAAAGTCACACATTCTATCACGATACATGAGCTGATGGGGACCGCTACTTACAAAAAGTTAAAAGTTAAAAGTAAGTAGCGGTCCCCATCAGTCAGCCATGTATCGTGATAGAATGTGTGATTTTGCTCATTTATTGATATTTATTTCCATATTTGTATAATTGTTTAGATTTACATGTTGTTTTCCTTTTTTTTCTGTACGTCTATATTATCTCTGTTACAGGAATTTCCTGAAGATGGTCTCTTTGTTAGACGAAACGTTGAAATAAATGGATC
>NC_134808.1:15563930-15566430 GCF_046742065.1 Oratosquilla oratoria | reverse complement strand
CTCACTGGAGACGTTATTGAATTGTGTAAAGAAGTCTTTGGGTCTCATAGATTTGGACACTTATGGATGTTCTTGTAGTCTACTGCTGGGTAAATAGGTTTATTCTCAATGCCATTTTTCATTGCCTTTCAATGTCTTTTAATTTGCGCCTATTTTACGGTAGCATAATCTTTTCAAATTCTCTAGATCTGATTTTACTGGATATTTCTTATTCTTCATCTTGTCTTTGTTTCTCTTTTAAGATAATTTTTGTCAATTATTTCTCCTCTTCTATCACCATACTATTTTTGTCAAGAATTCTTCCTGGCTATCTATTTTCTCTTTTCTTTTTTCAGTTTGTCCTTTAATATGAGTTTTTGATCCATCTTTTCTTCCCCCAACGTCTTTGTTTTTCTTTTGTTTGAAAATTTCTTCTGAATTGCTTTCTTTCCCGTCGTCATTATTATTCTGTCAACCTTCTCTCTTCACTTGTTCTTCCCCTCCTCCTTCCTTATCATCTTCCTTTCTGTCTCTTTCGTTTCGTGTATTGATATATGTTCTCTGATTTGTTCAGCTTTGTCTGTATTTCGTTTGCCAGTATTCTCAGAATGTTTCGTATATTTCATAACAATTCCCTTCTCTTATAGCCATGAAGAAAAATATCCAGCATATTGGTCTCAATCCTGTGACTGTTCTTCTTTTTATTGATTTATTCTTTATTTTATCTCTTCTGTATATCCTCTGTCTTATACATCTTGTATGTTCTTGTTTTTTCGCTGTGTCCTTTCTTTAACATTGTTTTGATATTAAAGGGATATAAGGCATTAAAATGGGTATTTGTTGGTATGGAAAAAGAAACGCAGATTTTTAGACAAAGAGTAAACAGGGAAGTATAAATATCTATCCCCAGTAGAAAGACGTCTGGTGATAGATGACTAGAAGAGCACGTGTCGGGAAGGTCCTAAATTACTTTATGAGCCAAACACTCTAAAATAGCAATATTTTCTACAAAAGAAAGAGTATCATTATTGTCAGAATAGAAATGAGGAGTGACAAGAATGGAAGTGAAATTGCTGTTAATATTTTAGTTATTTATATAAAAGGCACAAAAAATGTGAGTCAAAGAAAAAGTATGAAATATTTTACTGGTTCTAGAATTCTAAGCAGATATATACCAGATATTTGCTTGAGAAGTGTGGAGTGCACGCTACAATTGATAGTATCATTTCAGTATTACGCAAACACATTTTTCACTTCTTTCGTTTTTTGCATTTCGAAGACCTATTTTTTTTAATGGGTAAGTGAGGTTAGATTAGGTTAGGATATATAATGGCACATAAATTTTTATGTTAAATATCCATGCTTGCGTGATTCTGGAATTTTATCAAAACCACAATTGGTATTGCAAATAACAAGTAGACCAAAACTTTCAATATATACATAGGTACAGTCTTAGAAATGTAAGTTGGCATACACAATTAATCATTTCTGCGATGTGTTCATGTTGCGGAGGCTGTTCTAGGGGTGAAAAGTTATGTTAATTAAAAAAGAAAAGAAAAAGTACTTTGAAGGTGACGACACACAAGACTTGTTTTAGGTACTTGTTTTAGCTACTTCGTTTGAGTAGAAAAGATTTCGGTTGCAATATTCTAGTCTTCCAATAGGACATCTTAACAACGTGTCTATAATTCGTATAAGTTTGACTTCTCTTAATATGTCATTCAGGTTCTCAATATATGACGCAAAGTTAATTTGACATATGGATATTTGAAAAACAAGAGATTGTAACCGAAGTCGTTTTTACTCAAATGAAGTAGCATAAGAAAGTAGCATACAAGGGAGAAATAACTAGTGTTTTATATGAACTTCCAGCCAGTGACAATATATTGCTAAACGTGCTTTCACCATGTTTTATCAATGAGTCAAGCGAAACGATAAAACTAAGGAGAGAAAAGTCTGATTATGCAGTATGAATGTTAGACAAAAAATCTAGCCTTTCCGTCCTATTTCTAAGATAGGAAAGTATACGGTTTGAGTGCTTAAGCTAGGAAGCCAAAGTCAAATGTTCAACATTATAATATCTAAGGAAGGTTTCTGAGAGTCACGAGTCAAGACATCTTCCACAAAAAAATAAAAATAAATAAATAAATAAATAAATCTGTAAAGTTTGCAAGGGTAGATGGAATACAGAACACAATGAAGAATAGTTTGAAAATTTCGGGATATTCAGGGTCAGGAATACATGTCAACACACGACGTTGTGCAAGCATTAGATGGTAAAACCGTTATTTACATAAAATTAAAAAGTGTCTGCTGGTACTCTTGTTAACAAAAGTAAACTATAGATTATTTGTTCATTCAAAACAAATGACTACCCATTCAACCTCTTTGGTACGAAGTCTTAATTCTTCGTCTAAAGGTGTTGCTGCCTTGGGTACAGATGCAATTTCCCAAACTATTCCGGTAGATTCCTCGGAACGAGAAGTAGCAGAATAATAAGGTTGGAGAATATGGCCTACAA
>NC_134808.1:15556430-15558930 GCF_046742065.1 Oratosquilla oratoria | reverse complement strand
CATTAAAGTATAAAATGTAAAAGGCTTAGTAAAGAGGTCGTATTTGCACAATTAGATTCAACAAGGTTGAAAGAACCTTGGCTGGCGGCTATGTGTGTGTCTCTGCAGGACCAGTGATCTATCCCGTGGAGAACGATACAGCCTATGTACCTCACCAAGGTGTCTTAATCCAGCATGGGTAGGTGGTAATCGTAAAGACTATTAAACCAGTTTAGTCATAATAGACAATGTCGTCAATTTTTAAAAGACGTGTAATGAGCACCTGTTGATATGAATTATTCTACCATGATTTTAGATTAGTCAATTAGTTGGTAAGATTAGTCGATAATCTGTAAACCCAAATGATTCCCATCTCTCGCGGTTTCCCCCATCTTCATCCTACACTTGTCCGGTCAAAACACTTCCCACGGACCGGATTTGCCAATTTTTTCCTCCACCCGAATTTCTCATCCGTCATTTTTTTTTTTTTTTTTTTCCTATACGCGAATTTCTTTTCGGACAGCCTCCCCCAGCCCCCTCAAGCGAATTTCTCCTCCATCTACTCCCGTTCTTCCCCTTCTGTTTTTCCTTTCTTTCCTTATTTCGCCTTGTCTCCCTTCCATAGAGCCTCTTCGGAAGCCTTCTAAGTACCTCGTACATCCCTCGCCTCCTATCGATTGCTGCATGTCTTTCTCTCTTTCAGTCCTCTTTTTCTTACCATTTCCTTTTTCTTATGCCGTTCACTTGTACTTGCGATTTTTTACGTTATCGTCTTGTTTTCCTCCCCTGTCCTCCAGTTATTTCCTTCATCCTGTTCTCTTCAGTCTATCCTCATTTACTAAGTTCCTGAGTCGATCTCACTCTAGTCAACAAAATGTTCCTCCTTCCGATTCGGACCATTGCCGCCCCCCCCCCTTTCTCCACTCCCTCTCTCCCTCCCTTTCCTCCTCCTCCTTTTTCTCTTACCCCTTACCCCCTACCCTCTATCATTCCACTCCTTTTCATTATTTTGCTTTATTCTTCGGGGCGAGGGTACCAACTTCCCCCTTTTGCCTTCCGCCCTTCCCATTCTTCGCCTCCCCTCCCTTTTCCTCCCGCCTCGGCTTCTTCCCTCCGGCCTCTTCTTCTTCCTCTCCCCCTCCTCCTCCTCCTCGTCAAGGTTCTTGCCCTTCGTCATGCCCACCGGAGGAACCTTCCCATCCTTTAACGAGATCGCAATTCTTAATCTGCCAATTACCGTTTATTCAATATTCTTCAGCATCTTTAGAGCCACAGCCAATGACCAGATGTTCTGTCCCTCTCTGGGGAGCTGAGTAAGTTCCTGGGTTCTGTGTCTGACATATTTCTGTGCTTGCTTCCAATCCGGCAAACCAGAAACACGCGGAGCGTTCACACTTTTTAGAGATCAGCGTCTGAGTTCCCACCACGTCCACCACCTTGCGAGCACCAGTATGACCTCAATACTATTCAACAACAATCCTTTCTTACTTCTTTCGTAACTCCACATACCGCATCGTTCCAAGTCCACCTGATTATCATACTCTTGACAACCCAGCAATATTGCTTGCCCTGATCTCCTTCCACGGCTGTGTTCATTTCTGTTTGCTCTCTAGTAACGGTATTGCACCATATATTTCACCAGTAACACCAGAAATTCCTGCAAGTGAGAGGACCCTTAGTAAGATCTTATGATGTCATCTACTAACATCGCAGACGTAGCCTAAAATATTTTTACATTAATCTATCATTGTCCCAACACCGACCGATTCATATAAGACACCTAGGGGGTAATCATTTCGTTAGCAGCCAACGTATCAGCAGGAACATTAACTGCTAGCCTGAAACATCCACACCTAAGCTATCTTCAACAGTAGCTATCACAATCTTCCCCTGAAAGCCACCGTCCACCTTCCCTTTGAACCCAACCTCCCGATTGCATTCGTCCCTTAAGCCTTTCTTCCCAGCCCCCACCCCCTCCTCCGCGTCCCCGTCCCCTTCTCCTTTCCCCTCCTCCTCCTCCTCTCCCTTTCTCTGCCCGTCCATAGCCAACCCCCTTTCCCCCATTCATATCTTCGCCTCGTCTAGAGACGTTATAGAGGATTCACTCCTACTGTTTTTTAAATAATTTTCATGTTTGAAGGAGAATTTCATCTTAGTTTTTGAGAAAAAAATAAAGAAAGTGTTCTGCTGCTTCGTCACACCCCCATATTCCGGGACCTACATGGGACTGGGGATTCCATCGCGTGCTTCAAGTTCCTCCGGGTAACAGCTGCGAGTCTTTTCTTTGGTGCATTCGGGTGCCTCCGGCCACTCTTCTTGCCTCACCATCTGGCCACCCTATGTTCTTCCTTTCTCCTTCTTCAGAACCTCACCTTGGCTTCCCTTTACCCTATACTGCTCCTTCATTCAGCTGTGCTCATCATTCCTATACTTGGGTTTTGTACCAAACTGTTCAACATTTTCCAAAGTATTTTCGTTCTTTTTTTTTTTGAGGAATTTGTTTGATCTCTCATCTAATCTA
>NC_134808.1:15538930-15546430 GCF_046742065.1 Oratosquilla oratoria | reverse complement strand
AGGTGCTCATGTGTGAATGATATTTTCATGCAGACCGAAGGGATTTCTCCCCATCTTTTTTTCTGCATGAGGGGGGGGGGGGGGTGTCACCGATCATGTGAGGCGGCCTTGCTGTGGATGTACTGAGCCTTGCAATATTGCTTCTGACCCAGGGCATTGGGCATTGGGAGGGATACAGGGATGACCCTTCATCCATGAGGAGCAAAGAAGAGAGGTGGAAAAGGGTGGTGGACGGGAGTGGAATGGGTAAGAGTAGGTATGTTCCTTTGATTTTGGCTCCCTCCCTCATACGGGGAAAAAACTCTTTTGATATATAGACAGAATATATATATATATATATATATATATATATATATATATATATATTATATATATGTGTGTGTGTGTGTGTGTGTGTGTGTGTGTGTGTGTGTGTGTGTGTGTACATATATATATATATGTGTTATATATATATATATATATATATATATATATATATATTTATATTTATTTTTATATGGAAATATACTCTCCTATTGGGATTCGAACCCTCGCCTGAGTGGCTTGCTTCTTTCAAGACGAAGACCGTACCGTCACGCTACCGTCTTCGTCTTGAAAGAAACACGGCGCTCAGGCGAGGGTTTTAATCCCAGCAGGAGAGTTTATCTCCAAATGTCATAATGATACAAACAATTACACACACACACACACATATATATATATATATATATATATATATATATATATATATATATGTATGTATGTATATACTGTATATATATGTATGTATGTATATACAGTATATATGGATGAGTTTATCTTGAACCTTCTATAAGAAGGCGTAAGTCTTAATCGCTTGAAATGAGAGCCATTTACCATTTAGCCATCTCACATTTTGTGTAAGAATTATGACAATTTCATGTATAACAAAAGACAGGAGACATTACGTGAGACAGCTTAGAAAGCTCAACCAGCACGTTTCAGTCTTTGTAGAGAAAGAAAATGTGTACTATCGAGAGCGTTGAGTCTCATAGTGACCCTTTGCATAATCTAGTATATCATTACTAGATGGAGATGATTACACAAAAAAAAAAAGAAAAAAAAAAAATCCCAGGGAATCGAGTTGACTGGGATGCCCTGAGTTTCACGGTAATCACATTTGATGCCCGGATGTTGAAAGACCGTGTGTAAAGATAATTGTTTAATGAAGGAAAATGGGAGTATCTAATGGAGTCAGTCCTATCCAGTCACCCTTTCTAAAGTTTCATAGAAAGAAGCGGCGGGAAGCGAAGGAATTAGGGGTAATAATTGATCTTTTCATTGCGAACTATATCTTCGTACATTTTACTCCTACAACCGCCAAGCGAGATGATTTTGTTTTGGCAAACATTAAATGTTACGGAGAGAGAGAGAGAAAGAGAGAGAGAGAGAGAGAGAGAGAGAGAGAGAGAGAGAGAGAGAGAGAGAAAGAGAGAGAGAGAGAGAGAGAGAGAGAGAGAGAGAGAGAGAGAGAGAGAGAGAGAGAGAGAGAGAGAGAGAGAGAAAGAGAGAGACATATATATATATATATATATATATATATATATATATAGAGAGAGAGAGAGAGAGAGAGAGAGAGAGAGAGAGAGAGAGAGAGAGAGAGAGAGAGAGAGAGAGAGAGAGAGAGAGAAAGAGAGAGAGAGAGAGAGAGAGAGAGAGAGAGAGAGAGAGAGAGAGAGAGAGAGAGAGAGAGAGAGAGAGAGAGAGTAAAGCTATCTCCAGGGATTATCAAAGAGGTCCAGTAGGATATTCATGGTGCCTCGCAAGAGGAGTCTCGGGGTTCAGAGAATAACGAATTTCGTGATTTGAATTTGAATATTTAACGATATGGATTAGGTGCGAGTCCAACGCAAGTGTAACGAAAAGAAGAAAATTTTGAGCGAAGATTTATGAGACAAAAGCAATGCAGCAAAGCTGGTTTTATATGTGAGAGCTTCTTAAGGACATGGGAATCAAGGATGTCAAAGCAAAATATTTTAATGGAAGTCAAGGAATATGTTTTTGTATTTTGTTCCTTCTTTCATGACATGCTCAGCTATCCACAATTCAATATAATGTGAGCCTATATGTGTGTGTTTTTGCGTGTGTTTGTGTGTGTGTTTGTGTATGTTTGTATGTTCCTATGTGCATGAGTGTGTTTATATGTGTGTGTTCTGAACATTCAACCGTGAGGCTATTTGAAATGGCAATAAAAAAATTCTTGTTTATTCATATAACATTTCGCTATAGTCAGTGCCTTTGTGACCATACATCACGAAGGTTTTGTTTTTGCCAATGTACCTTAGGCCATCTTGATATATATTCCCTTAAGGAACAGAGAAATTTTTTAATAAACAAAACTAAGGAATGAAAAAGTATGCATACATACATATACCAAAGGCTTTCTTCCCCTTATAAGGGAAGTAGCCAAAACACAAAGGGCATAGAAACCACTCCCACCCATTTCATCGCTTACATACTCCCCTCCCCTCTACCTTCTTCCCTCCCTCTTATCTTGGCACTTCTTGGATGACGGGTCATCCCTGCATCGTGTCCACTGCCCTCGATCAGAGGCAGTGTCGTAAGACACAGGACATCCACAGCAAGGCAGCTTCATTAATTCGGCCACCCCTATTTCCGTCCCCTCATGCAGAAAAGGAGAAAAAGGGGAGAAATTCCTTCGGGCTGCTTCAATTTATTTCTCATACATACTTTCTCACCCCCTATCCTCCACCCACTCCCCCTCATGCATCACAGCATTCTCCATTCACCCCTGTCTTCTGTCCTCTCCCGTCCTTCCACATCAACATTCCCCTATTTCCCAATGCCCCTTTTACCCCATCAATGCATCTCATCCTCGGTCGTCATCTCATATTCACTCCTTCCACCTCTGCCTTCCACCCCCCTTTAATAATCTTTCTTCACTCAATCTTTTCATGTGTCCAAACTATCCCAATACTCTTTCATTAACCCTATATCAAAATTTCCTTCCCACCCCTGTTCTTCTCCTCACCTCTTTATTTCTCATTCTATCTAGCCTAGTAACCCCTATCATACTTCTCGGGCATTTCATCTCAAACACATTCAAACTCTTTCTCTCTTCCTCTCTTATGTTCCATGTTTCGCTCCGTACAGTGATGTCGGCGTAATCACTCCTTCATACTGTACAATCTCCTCTTATCATCCATTCCCAAATGTCTATTTCTCTTTACACCCTTTTAATCCACCAAGGCATTTACTCGCTTCTCTCAATCTACATTCTACCTCCACCCACTACTCCTCCCTTTCCTGCCACATTAGCACCCAAGTATTTAAAACTATCCACTTCCTCCAGTCTCTCGCCCTTAATACTCACTTCCAGTCTGCTGCCACTTTCTTCCCTTGTACATCTCATCACCTTACTTTTACCCACATCTATCTTCAACTTTCTTCTTTCGCACACTTTCCCAAACTCTGTCACTAACTTTCTCAATCCCTCCTCTGATCCTGCTACAATCGCAGTGTCGTCAGCAAACAACAACTGGCTTATTTCCCACTTTTCTCCATTTTCTTTAACCATCTCCAATCCCTGAACCATTACCCTTGCATTTACCTCTCGTACCACCCAATCCATGTATAAATTAAACAGCCAAGGCGACATAACACATCCCTGACGAAGTCCCACCTTTACCTCGAACCACTCACTCTCTCTATTTCTAATCCTAACACAAGTCCTACTACTCTCGTAAAAACTCTTGACTGCTCTTAACAGCTATATATCTGCCTACCCTGTCATAAACCTTTTCCAGATCCATAAAAGCCCAAAATACATCCTTACCTTTTCCTATAGCTTTCTCACATATGTCTTACCACAAAAATCTGATCTACGCAACCCCTACATGTCCTAACCACACACTGTTCCTCAAAAATTACTCCCTCTGTTCGCCTCCTAATACTTTCAATCAAGACCCTCCCATAAGCCTTCCCAACTACACTTAACAAGCTGATTCCTCTGAAACTAAAACACTCATGCTTGTCCCCCTTTTCCTTGTAAAGTGGAATTATACAGGCACTCCTCCAGTTCTCCGGCACCCTACCCTCTCCTAAACAAGCATAAAATAACCTCACCAGCAAATTTACCCGTCATTGTACTTCCTTTTTTCAAGCTTTCTGCACTACATCCATCCAACCCATGTGCCTTACCTGCTCTGATCATCTTAACAGCTGCTTTCACTTCATCTTTTCTTATTTCTCCTCCATTTATCACACTCATCATGGTCATTTTCTTTGTGCTTCCCACTGTGACTACCATTCTCACCCTATCCTCCTTCACATTTAGCAATTTCATAAAATATTCTGCCCACCTTCCTCTTACTGCCTTCTCTTCCATTGTCATCTCTTTATCTGCACATTTTACCTTTTCTTCTCTACTTGATTCGCCTCCCCTTCCTCTCTTAATTTCCTTCTAAAACACTTTTTTATTACTTTCAAAATTTTCTGTCATACTCTTACCCTAGTTCACATTTGGTCTACTCTTTGCCTCCCTTATCTTATGCTTTACTTCTCTTCTCCTTACTTTGTACCTCATATGATACCCTCGTCCTGATATGAAACCAATTTATGAAAGCCCGCTTCTTCTCTTCTACACCATTCTGTGCTTCCTCATCCCACCACTCACTACCCTTCCTTCTATTTCCTCCCGTCCTCCTTGTTCTACACACCACCTTTGCACACCTTATGACTCCCTCCTTGAACCATCCTAATTCCTCCTCCACTCCTAGTCCTACTCTATCCTTCACTCTCTCCTACTCCCTTTTCAGCTTCTTCTATTACTCCACCCTACCTTCTGCCCTTTTCCTTCTTCTCCACCTATTCTCCACTCTCAACTTATCTTCCACCAAAAAATGATTTGATATTCCCAACTCTCTCCCCTTAGAACATGTACATCCTTGACTCTTCCTACTATACTCATGGTTACCACTGTATAGTCCATTGATACCCTATCTACCACCCCTCCATCCACCACCCCCTCTCCCATATGTACTTATGCTTGACTTTCTTCCTAAACACTGTATGTATTTGTTATTATCAACTCTATCGAGACACGTCTCCACCATCAACACTCCACTTCGATTTTTTCTGGAACTCCATACTTCCCAATCATTCCGTCTATTGGTTCCTTTCCTACCATAGCATTAAGGTCTCCCAACATCACTACATTGACATTTCTCCCTAAACCCTCTACGCACTCATTTAAGTCCATCCAAAAAGGTCTCCCTTTCCTCTATGCTCTTTTCACTACCAGGCCCATACTCTCTTACAAAAACCCAAATTTCCCTTCCCAACTTCACCGTCTCCATATTAACCCTGAAGAAACCTCCTTCCACTCCACTACACGCTTAGCTATCTCTTCACTAGCTAGTATAGCCACCTCTTCTCTCCATCGTCCTCTCTTCACTCCTGAGAACCACTCAACTATACTCCCAAACTCACTCTCCCCTCCCTTTCAACTTAGTTTCACTCAATGCCAGCATATCCATCTTTCTTCTCACAACATACTACCTATCTCTTCCCCTTTACTCTCATCTGTATCACAACCACGCACATTAAAAGACCCAGACCTTAGTGTACTGGTTTAAAAACTCCTAGACTCTCTTATGACTTTAGTATTTTTTAGGAATGTCACCTGTGGGGTAGCAGGATTCCTAGCCCTATCCCCGTCCCGTTTTTTGTCGCCTCGTATGACTCAAGTGGAAAGACTTGATGGCAGCATTCTTTTTCCAACCCCAGGGTAGGCGAAAAAAGGAAATGGATATTCAGAGAAATGGTACTGGACAGTAACTAGGGTTTGGGGGGATAGCACAAATGAGGGACAGTCGCAGTATGATAGAAGTGTCATCCTTTTTCTATGAGCAGAGGCTTCCTCTATCAAACACAAAATGATGTATGTTTCTGGTCCGTAGGGGCGCCCCTAAAGTATCAACTCCATGCTACTTTGCCACAATGACATAAAGCCATCGTTATATATATATATATATATATATATATCTATATATACATATATATATATACATATATATATAGCCATATATCTATGTATCTACATATATATATATATATATATATATATATATATATATCAACATCATATACCATAGGCTTTTTCCCCCTTACAAGGGAGGTAGCCAAAAAGGAAAAGTCATAAAATCATTCCTACCCATTCCGTCCCTGAATACACTCCACACCCCTCCACACTCCCTCTTATCTTAGGACCTCCTGGATGATGGGTCATCCCTGCATCTTGTCCACTGCCTTGGGTCAGAAGCAGTGTCGCAAGACACAGCACATCCACAGCAAGGTCGCTTCATTAAATCGGCGACCCCCCTCTCCGTCCCCCCATGCATAAAAGGAGAAGACGGGGAGAAATCCCTTCGGGCTGCGTCAAATTTTGCTCACACATACTACCTCACCCCCCATCCCCCCGCCCATTCCACCTCATGCATCACGACATCATCCATATACAACCATTCTCCATTCACCCCTGTCTTCTGTCCTCCCCCGTCCTTCCTCAACAGACAATTCCCTCTTCCCCAATGCCCCCTTCACCCCATCCATCCACCTCATCCTAGGACGTCCCCTCATGTTCACTCCGTCCACATCTGCCTTCCATACCTCTTTTACTAGTCTTTCTTCACTTATTCTTTCCATGTGTCCAAACCATCCTAATACTCTTTCATCAACCCTATTTCCTAACTCTCTGTCCACCCCGTTCTCCTCCTCACCTCCTCATTTCTCACTCTATCTAACCTAGTAACCCCTATCATACTTCTCAGACACTTCATCTCAAACACATTCAAATTCCTTTACTCTTCCTCTCTTATGTTCTATGTTTCTGCCCCATACAGTGTTGTCGGCACAATCACTCCTTCATACAATCTTCTCTCAGCATTCATTCCCAAATGTCTATTTCTCATTACACTTTTTAATCCACCAAGGCATTTACTCGCTTCTCTCAATCTACATTCTACCTCCACCTACATTTCTCTCTTTCCTGCCACATTCGCACCCAAGTATCTAAAACTATCCACTTCCTCCATTCTCTGTCCCTTAATACTCACTTCCAGTATGCTGCCACTTTCTTCCCTTGTACATCTCATCACCTTACTTTTACCCACATTTATTTTCAACTTCCTTCTTTCAAACACTTTCCCAAACTCTGTCACTAACTTCCTCAATCCCTCCTCTGATCCTGCTACAATCGCAGTGTCGTCCGCAAATAAGAGGTGGCTTACCTCCCACTTTTCTCCATTTTCTTTAACCATCTCCAATCCCTGACCCTTGCTTGCTTATGGCTGTCCTTCGAATGCGAAGACGACTCAAGCTTCACTCGATGAGGATGGCGGTGAATTTATGGTTGTTGTCGGCTGTGCCAACGGAGATGACTATGTAGCCCAATGCGTGATGCACACACTCTTCCACATAGATGACATTCTATTCCAGGGTTGTTTGGTTGTTGAACTGTTG
>NC_134808.1:15521430-15526430 GCF_046742065.1 Oratosquilla oratoria | reverse complement strand
ACAGACATTACCCCTCTCGTACAACGCCCTTTTCACCTCACCCACCCATTTCATCCTTGATCGTCCCCCTCAAGCTCACGTCCTCTACATATGTCTTCCACAAATCTTTTATTTATATTTCTTCACTCATTCTTTCCATGTGGCCAAACTATCCCAATAATCTTTCATCAGCCCTATCTTCCATCTCCTTTTCCACCCCAGCTCTTCTCCTCACCTCCTCGTTTTTCACTCTATCCAACCTTGTAACCCTAACGATACTGCTTAGACATTTCATCTCAAACACATTCAAAGTTTTCCTATCTGCCTCTCTTAAATTCGGCACAATCATCACTTCATGTAATCTCCTCATTATGTCTATTACCAAACGCTTATTTCTCGTTATACTCTTTACATCCCCAAGGGATTTACTTGTTTCCCTTAGTCGACAACTTACTTCCAACTCTTCTCCTCCCTTCCCTGCCACATGCGACCCCAAACATTTAAAGCTATTCACTTCCTCCAGCCTATCTGGAATCCTCTACCCTTGTACATCTCACCACATTTACTTTCAACTTCTTCCTATCGTATGCCTTCCCAAACGCCATTACTAACTTCCTTAATTCTTCCTCTGACCCCGCTACAAGCGTAGTGTCGTCAGCAAACAACAACTGGCATATCTCCCACTTTTCTTTAACCATTTCCAACCCCCTGCCCATTATCCTCGCATTTACCTCCCGCACCACTACATCCATGTACACGTTGATCACCTATGGTGACATGACACATCCCTTACGCAACTCCACCTTTACCTCAAACCATTTGTTCTCTCCACTTCTAATTCTAACATAGGTCTCTATTAATCTCGTAAAAACTCCTGACCGCCTTTAACAGCTTTCTCCCGATCACATATATCTACATAATCTCCCACAGTGCCTTTCTGTTTACCCTTTCATAAGTCTTTTCTAACTCCATAAGGGAAAAAGTCCTTATCTTTTGCTAAAGCTTTCTCACATATCTGTCTCACTACAAAAATATGATCCATACAACCCCTACCTTTCCCAAACCTACACTGTTCTTCACCAATTGCTCCTTTTTAATCCTCTCAGTCAAATCCTTCCCCTAAGCCTTACAAGATACATTCAACAAACTAAACCCTCTGAAACTACTACGCTTACATTTGTTCCCTTTTCCTTTGTAAAGCGGAACTATACAGGTACTCTTTCAGTCCTTCGGCACTCTACCCTCCCTTAGACATGCATTAAACAACGTCACTAGACCGTGCGCTATTACTATATCTCCCTTCTTTAAAGACACCGCATGACACCCATTTAAACCAGGTGCCTTACCTTATCTCACCATTTTAATAACAGTTTTCAACCCATCTTTTTTTTTTCTCCTACATTTTCTATCAATTATCACTGTCATTCCCTTAGTGCATCTCACTGCTAGCGCGAATCACTCCCTATCTTCCCCAACATTTAACAGAACTCCCTAAAATACTTTGTTCATCTTTCTTTTGCTGCCTCCTCTTACGTTATCATCTCTCCATCTACGCCTTATACCTTTTCTTTTCTAATTGACTCACCTCCCCTTCTTCTCTTAACTTCATTCCAAAACTTTTTTCATTGCTTTCAAAGATTTCTGTCATATTCCTCCCCCATTCTAATTCTGCTTTCTTTTTTGCCTCTTTTATCTAATGTTTTACTTCTCATTATTCTTCTTTGCACCCCTCATCAACTTCTCTCGTCCTATTTTGCAACTAGTCAGTGAATGCTTGATTTTCTATTTTACAACATTCATGATTTCATTATCTCACCACTCACTACCCCTCCTTCTCTTCCCTCCCATCTTCCTTGTCCCAGAAAACATCTTTGCACGTAATGTCACTCCTCCTTAACGGTCCCTTTCCTCTTTTACTCCTATCTCTACTCTAGTGTTCACCATCTGCCAAAATTCTATCAGCTTCTTGTACTCCTGCTACAGTTCCTTACACACAAACACACACACACACACACACACACACACACACACACACACACACACACACACACACACACACACACACACACACATACACACACACACACACACACACACACACACACACACACACACACACACACACACACACACACACACACACACACACACACACACAACACACACACACACACACACACACACACACACACACACACACACACACACACACACACACACACACACACACACACACACACACACACACACACACACACACACACACACACACACACACACACACATAATATATATATATATATATATATATATATATTCTATTAAATATCACAGCATACTCAGCGTTCGTGATCTTTTTCTTAACACTTTCAATTTTTCTAATTATTCTCTTCTTAGAACTTGGTAGATGATAAATAATATCTCTGATCGAGTCCATAATGGAAATGAAAACAATAACATTACGACGTTTCGCCTATACCTTAGGCATCTTCTGGTAAATTTTATTTCCAAAGATACATACATGTCTACAAATACAAAAGTTACAAAAGATGGAATACTAGGAGAGATGGTGGTTCATGAGTGTTACAGGACTTTTCATCTTCGTGGCGCGACGCGGGGTGCCCCGAAAAGTTCCAAGTGTCCGTACATGTTTTGCTGGATGTTAATATTTGGCATATGGTTTCTTATGAAAACTGCCTCCAGACATTTCAGTTTTCTTTTGTCGTATATACATATATGTATATACATATATGTATATATATATATAATTATATATATATACATAAACATATATATGTGTGCTAATAAGAACACGGGTACGTGTGTTCACTTATGCAAAGTAGACCACTTTGGAAAAAAGAAACTAACGAAGCAGAGCGCTTTCGTATATTACATCTTCAGTGCAACAAGAGTTGTTGCACTGAAGATGTAACATACGAAAGGGCTCTGCTTCGTTAGTTTCTTTTTTCCAAGTGGTCTACTTTGCATATATATATATATATATATATATATATATATATGTATGTATATATGTATATACACACACAATATATATATATATATATATATATATATATATATATATACATATATATCAAATCGGCTATCATGAGTCCACTACTGAACAAAGGCCTCCTTTATAGCCTTTCATGATTCACACGACCACACCAACCTCTGCCACACCATTCGCGCAAACTTCTCTATCTCCTCCACCTTCTGTCTGGTCTCCCTCTTCCACGCTTCCCATCTCGCGACGTCCACTCATTAACATCGCTCATCAGTCGTTTGCACTAACTTTACTGCCCAATTCCACTTCCTCTCTTTTAACTGACCCAACTTGCTCTCTTTCGGTCTCTCAGCGTTATTCTCATCATTGATCTCTCCTTAACTTTGTTTTCATTGCCTTTGTCAGTTTCCAAGTCTCACACACGTAGATTATTGTTGTCAGAATGCATTGATTGTAAACTTTAAGTTTCAAACATAAAAGAGAGCCTCTTAGGATTCTATTATGTTTGCCAAACACTTTCCAACCAATCGCAATATGTCTTTTTATTTCATTATCATGATATTTGGTTATTTTCACCATCTGCCCGAAATAAATAAACTTTTCATCTTCTTCAAGACTCTCACCTTCGATTATAATTTCTTTGCCCTAAATAATTATACTCTTCAATTTCCTCAAAACTCTCACCATCGATTATAATTCCTTTACTCTGAACTTTCAAGTTGAACATTATTTTGGTTTTCCTCTTATTAATTTTCAAACCTACATTGAGACTTCCCTTCTTTAGCTCGCTCAGCATATCTTGCAAGTCTTCTGCGCTTTCTGAAGTAAGAATAATGTCATCTGCAAATCTTAGGTGGTTCAAATATTTGCCATTAATTTTCAAACCTCTCTGTTCCCAACTCAGCCTCCTGAAAATCCCTTTCAAACAAGCTGTAAATAATTTGGGTGAAATGGTAGCGCCTTGCAGTACTCCTGTTTCAATCTTGGTCATTTCTGTATCTTTTTGTATTCGAATTATAGCGGTACCTTTCGCATAATTTTTTTTTTTAAATCCTTATGATCAGTTCGTTTGTACCCTATTTGCGTAGCGAGTTTAGTATTGCTATTTGTTCTACTGAGTCAAAGGCCTTCTTATAATCTACAAGAGGTAAACAGAGAGGTACGAGTATATTGTATTCTGTCGTTTTCTCGATCAGTTGATTCATTGCCTGTAAATAGTCTAGAGTCGATTATCCGCTTTTAAAGACTGACTGTTCTCTTGGTTGGTTTCCATCTAAAACTTTACTTAGTCTATTTGTAAGGATCATGAAAAATAATTTTTATACATTTGACAGCCAGCTAATCGGTCGATAGTTACCAACGTCCTTCTGGTCTACTTTTTTGGGAAGCAAAATCATTATAGGATTGCACCACGCTCCAGGAACGTTTTTTTTTTTTTTTTACATAAGTACTGGGTGTACAACTGAGCTAACTTAATATGAAGTTCTTTCCCTACGTCTTTCAACAGATCTATCGATATACCATCTTCCCCAGGTACTTTCCCTTGTTTCATATTTTCTATAGCAAATTCTATTTCTTCTTTTGTAATTTCTAGTACACTGCTAACGTCTATAGATAAATTTACTGACATAACTACGGTCTTAAACAGGAAGAAGCTCATGGTAAAATTCTTCTACTGTTTTTACTTTTCTGTCTCTCCGTTTAATGATTTCTCCATTTCTATCTTTCAAACATATCATTTACTGTCTTACTAAAGAATGTCTGCGCTCGGTCCCTTTAATAATTTTACCTTTTCGAATAATTTCCTCTATTTCATCTATATTTCTCTTCCTTTTCTCTGATCTCTGCCTTTTGTTAATAAGCTTGTTTAGTTCTGCTCTTTCTATTTCGTTTTTTCTGCTTTTAATATGCATGGTCCTTCTTCTTTTAATTAAGTCATTTGTAGCCTTGGAGTATTTGTTTTCTCCAAGGTTTTTTGTACTTCCTACTTTCTCTGCTGATTCTCTAATGATAT
>NC_134808.1:15488930-15498930 GCF_046742065.1 Oratosquilla oratoria | reverse complement strand
TTCCTGAAAGGACCACCATTGTTATACATAACACCACCAGTGTTTATGAACCTTTCTAAGATCTAAATGTCCTCGCTACATTCATGTAGAGATTGAACTGTATCATCCAGTAAGCCCCTAAACGCTTGGATCTTGGTCGTGGTCCAGGATGCCTGAACTCTGCACATTGAACTCAAGGTTGCAGCCGGGACCATCAACGACAATACAAAAAAGTGAATGTCGAATGATTTCCCATCGAAATTAATAGAGCATAGCTCTTGTCTGCCGAGCACCGTGAGCGCGTGCATTGTCGTGGTGAAGAGGACGCGTTGATGCAGGTTTCCAGGGCGTTTTTCTGAGACTTTTTTCGATAGTTTTCTCAAAACCATTCATAATAAGTAGATATAATTTTTTTTTTCTCGAGGAAGTCACGCAGTAAAATCTCCACTGGATCCCAGAAGACAGTGGCCATGACCTTTCCTCTTGAACGCTTAGATTTTGCTTTGACTGATCCACTTCCACCCCGGGGCAGCCACTGCTTCGATTGAATTTTGTCCTCGGGATCGTATTGGTAAAGCCATGTTTCATCCCCTGTCACAATTCTCTGCAGAAAAGCTTCAGAGTCTTCATCCCACTTGATAAAAATATCCATTGAAAGATCTGCCCTAGTTTGCTGCTGATCTGGGCGCAACAGCCTAGGAACCCATCGAGCGAAAAGCTTGCTTAGCCCCAAAGTCTCTACCCGAATTGGATGTGCAGAACCCACGGAAATATTGAGTGTACTGATTCAGTGGTTATTTGTCTATTCTTTTCAATCATGTCGCGGATAGCATCAATGTTTTTTTTTTAAACTGACGTTGATGGCCTGGCACTACGGGGCTCATCTTCAATTTCGTTTCTTCCACTTCTGAACCGATTTATCCATTTATATGTTGTTGATTTCTTTGGGACATTGTCACCATAAACTTGTTTCATAACGTCAATGATTTGCATATTCTCCCAAC
Source organism: Oratosquilla oratoria (assembly GCF_046742065.1). Classification (NCBI taxonomy): domain Eukaryota; kingdom Metazoa; phylum Arthropoda; class Malacostraca; order Stomatopoda; family Squillidae; genus Oratosquilla; species Oratosquilla oratoria. The sequence continues at coordinate 15,497,947 of NC_134808.1, read as the reverse complement.
CAACTTTCACCATGAAATTAATGTTAGTCCTGGCCTCGATTTTGGTGGATTCAATGTTGCTTAAATGGTGTCAGATTTCCAACTGGCGGCGATGCGTCATTACTGGTATTTATGAGTTCATGTTTTAACTTGTTATAACACGTTGGTACAAGAATGTCCAGGTGCGGTAAAATCAAATTCCTTCCATATAATTTTTAGTCATGGACTTATTATCACTAACTTTTTGAAGCTCCCTCATAGGTACAACAAGCCTTTTTCTCGGCCAGAGGGAATATTACCTGACTTTCAAAAGGCTTATGACACCGCATATACGGTACTGTAGTTTTCAGATCATAGCCACACGTCCTGGTTTCAACAACCACGACCTAACATTGTAGATACAATCCCCATTTTCACCTGTCAACTTACAACCCTTTTTAACTATTTCAGAAAGGGACCCGTTTTATCTATCAGTGGAGTCGATCGACAACGGTTATTCACGCATCCACCAAGAGATTAACCACTTGAAGGGCCAGCTATGTAGAACTGCTGAAGATACTCGACCCAGCGAGCCCTATACTTATTCCTGAAACTAGTTGTCAAACAGCTATTCGGACAATGATCACCTGGACCACAGATTTGGAGAAAGATTTTTCAGAGCTCGGTAAGGAAGTCTAAGGATATCGGCGTTGAAAAGACCCTCAACATCATCAGCTTTTGCCCAGGTATGTCTCTCTTTTGTCCCTTCCCAAGAAATTCCTAGTCCGGCGTTTCAGAGTCTTGTTTAGGTCTTGTTTAGGTCTGCCAGTCTGGCAGTACGACATATCTCTATACTTTCTAGTGTCTCACAGAACGCCATACTACTCCTTAAACTTGAAACCCTCGAATACACACCTCAGTAGCTTTCATAATTTCTCGTTTAAAGGTATCCCACAATTATTCAGTGTTCTTGAGTTTACAAATCGTTTCGGATCGATTGGAGACTACTACCGCATACTATTTAACGTACGTGTCATACATGAGCTTACTCAGATGAAATTATGGGGATTTCGGGATTCTCTTGGACTCGACAAGCAATCTAAGTGTTGCAACCACATTCTTATGTTCAGTTCCAAAAAAATCAGCAATTTGGTAAATTCTGTAGCTACAACGAGAACTAAAAAGGATAGGGTCGATCTCCTTTGCCACACCTCTGATATACAAAGCTTATCAGTGTGGTTCTCATCTGTTGAACCAGAAAAGAGAAATCCTAATATTTCTAGACTTTGCAAGATTAAAAAGATTAGAGATGTCGCGGTTTCTGATTTTATGGTCATAAGGATCAACATATATTTCATTTCAAGATCTATTTGTGCCATTAACCGCATTAAATTTGTCCAAAACAACAAATGTTCCAGGTTAGATTTTGGTCGACTATGGAATCAAGCTTGGCATAAGGCATCTTCTCTTCAACCTCATATACCTTAGCAGAAATATATACCACAATAAAATGGTCCATATTGTGTTTCATCCTTACAGCATCATACGTTCAACAACCGGACCCTAGAACGGTGGGCAGTATTTGGTTAGAAGTACCTATAGCTATCTCCATGACTTGGGCCCCATTTGAAAGAGAAAGACTGTAGGGAAAAAAATTGTGACGGAATGATGGAGCTGGAGAAAGTAGATGCTTTGAGAGCTGTGTTGTGAAATAAAAGAAATTCAGTGAAATTTATGAAAGTAATGTATGGAACAATAGCCAACCAGTATTCATGGAAGAGGTCCGGTGATGAATGCAAAAGAAGACACTCGTGTGTGGGCATCGAACTTTCAAAATATGACAAAATAAGGAACGATAATGTTCGCAAAATGAACTGGGGTACAGACAGGATTACGAAGAAGAGGAGAGTTGTCCAGCCTCAGGTGATTTGGTCATGTTATAAGGATGGAAAGGAGTTTATTTTCTCAGAGAATGTATGAATGAACCCAGAGTGAAACAAGGAATGACAAAAGATAAGGTGAGAGAATATACCCATGGTCAGCAAAATATTAAATATTTAAACCACCCTTTGTGGACATTTCGCCCTCGGACGTTTGGGCCAGCATTCTCATCCTTTCCCAGTGTCCAATCCCCCCACCCTCCTCCTCCTCCTCCTCCTCCTCCTCTTCCTTCCCCCCCTTTTTTCTCTCCCCGTTCCCTCCTTTCCCCTTATTTAATCTCAAGCATTTGTATCTCAACTTGTACTTGAAAAAGCTGTAATAAGCGAAACGTCGTACAAATAAAGGCTCCGTCTTCATATGGTGTTTATCTAGTCAATAGTGAATTAAGCCATAACAGATCATGGTCAAGATACCGATCAAACAAAAATGTGAGTTAAGGAGCAGGAGGACTAAAGGAACAACTTGCTTAATAAAAGGCGTGAAATAAAGATTAACTGGTAGCATTGCTGGGAATGAAATAAGGGTAATGCAGCCTTTGAGTGGATGTGAGAGAAGAGAGTGCATATGATAGTTATATGTACATCCTTATATATATATATATATATATATATATATATATATATATATATATATATATGTATATGTATACACATAAACTCAGTTCTAAAGTTTGAATAATTTATCACCCTTACTGGGATTCAAATCCTTGGCCGTGCATTCACGAGACTAGTACAACTTTGCAATGGCACATGTCTAAAAGTAGTTATTTGGAGCTATACTCGTGGTCCCTCGACATTATCTCACACAGAAATTTATGTATTTATTTCACATTTCATCGAAATTCAGGAAAGCTACCTGACAAGTACAATATATAAACTCTTTTTGACAGTTTGAAAAGATAATCATTTGTACTGAAAATCAAGCCCTAGGTCGTGTATCAACGAGGTCAGTGTGGTACAAGATTTCAATGGTGGATGTGCAAAAGAAGGAGGTTGGTACCATACCTATGGCTTACAGTATCGACTCCCACATTATTTCATGTACTATATTTAATTGAAATTTAGGAAAGGCCCCAGGCAAATATGTTCACGTGTTTCAAAATTTTGAATAAATGGACATTATTACTGAGAGGTTAGGATGGTATATCTTTGTATTGGTGGATGTCCGAAAGGAAATAGTTGGAACTATACCTCCTCTAGCAATGTCTTTGTGTTCTGTGAGGCATACCACTCTATTCTTTTATCCTTGCAACTTCCAAAGGATTCTGACTGACCTCTGAATTAGTAAAAACTTCTTATCAGCAGAGTAGCTTCTCTCTTATCGAAGCTACCAATATCTAGAGCAACTCAAACTACGCCTACCTTATGATACTAAAAATAGAACACTGGTCATCCTGCATGCAGTATCGTTTGATTGAATCTATCACACCATCAAGGGCCTGAATCTCATCAATACCATGACACCTACCTAGAGATTTTAGACGATAAGATCTAGTTTATAGGGGTTATCACACTGGGCTATTTTTCCTCCAACCTCCGATTATTCTGTGTTACCACCCACCTCCAGATTCTTTTCCGATTTGAAATCACCATGACAAATTATTCTATTTTCTCAACAATTTACATAGAATGTAAATCTGGTTGCAAATCTGCTCCAACAGTCAGAGGGAACATACTCCCAGTGTGATAGCGCCTTAAGGTAGGACATTTTGCTAAAGGGTTCAACACAAATTAGCTTTCTTCGGACGCATAGTTAATAAGTAAATAAAGGATACAGTCCTTTGCGTAGAAATCTAGACTAAAGTTGCAGAACTCCTGAAGACTGTTTCCTCATGACACATTAAATGAAACTTTGATTCTTTAATCAGAAGTATATCTAAGATATGATGGAATAAGCCATGACATAAGAAACATTAGTGATTCATTAAAGCCAGACAAAATTTTGTGTAGCTGAAACTGCCGGAGGAATAAAAAAATCTCAAATTTTTGTTTGAAATGTAAGGCCACATAAACTTCTTCAACAGATTCAAAAATAAAGGTAAGATTTCCCCGTTGGATGTAGCGTCTCAAATCTTTTGTTCAGTTGGATTGCATGTCCTTAATTTCCTTACTCCGGTGATGTAGCTGTCTGATTTTTTTTAAATGCTAGGGAATATCTTGAGAAACAATTCCTGCATTGAAATGAAATAATGTCATTTAAGATATTTGATTCTTTCATCAAATTGTATGAATTATTTTTCCACTTTCTGGTAGGTTCGTTAGAGAAACGGGTGATGTTGAATTCCTGGATGGTTTACAATGAAGTGTTGATGAAAACAGCATCTATATGTATGGAATGACGATCTAGTCTCCTTTTTCACTCAAAGGAGATATATTTTTACATTGACAGCTGATCCTCTTTTAGCTTGTACTATCTCTCCTCTCTGGTACCATCTTTCAATTTCTTTTTTTACTAATTTTACGACTCTTCTTCAATTTTCCTCAGTGCTATATGATTTCTGATACATAACTCCAGACTTTTTTTCAGTTCATATCTCACCTCTAAGGACTAACAATTGGTACCTCCTAGTGGTGGTTCTATGAGATTGATGTCAGAGAGAACAATGTCCCTTCATCTATCTTCAGAACGTATAAACACCCTCTCCCGATCTGGAGATACATCCCTGAGGGGCTGACTCTCGATTTCTTGGCTGGGCCCTAGACCTCTGTATTAAATTCGTTTATTACCTCCTACACCTCACCAAATACTCTAAACGCATCTTCACCATCATCTTGGTCTCAGTAGATTTAATTTCTATCGACATCTTTCCATTTTCTAAGCTTCCTCTCTTGCAAGACACTTGTTCATTACCTTGACTGACTCTTTCCATCATTCTCTTTACCTTTTAGGAACAACAGTTATACTGTTTCCAGGAACATGAATCTTTGAGAAATCATGAGTCGAGGAGATACTTAACTTCTTTTATCTATTCATTTATTCATTTATTTATTTATTTACTTATCTATTATTATTATTATTATTATTATTATTATTATTATTATTATTATTATTATTATTATTATTATTATTATTATTATTATTATTATTATTATTATTATTATTATCATCATCATCATCATCATCATCATCATCATCATCATCATCATCATCATCATCATCATCATCATCATCATCATCATCATCATCATCATCATCATAATCATCATCATCATTCATCATCATCATCATCATCATCATCATCATCATCATCATCATCATCATCATCATCATCATCATCATCATCATCATCATCATCATCATCATCATCATCATCATCATCATCATCATCATTATTATTATTATTATTATTATTATTATTATTATTATTATTATAATTATTATTATTATCATTATTATTATATTATTTTTATTTTTATTTTTATTTTATTATTTCTTTTCTTTTTTTTTTTTTTTGCCCGCCCTTCCTTCAAAATTCTCTGTGATGGTTTTCAACTAGACCCGTTCTTGATCATCTTTTTATCATAGTGCGTGTGTGTGGGAGAGGGGGTGGTAAGTATTCTGATAAATACTTTCTCATTCCAAGTTATCCCCTTCTATGTTGTGTCTATCAGATCTCGTTTCAGTTAACTTGCAGATATTACCGCAGATCATCTCCAACTAATGAATCTTTACTGTTATGTAGAGAATTAAATGAAATCAGAAATTCTAAATCAGAAAAGCTTCCAGTAATAATTACTATTAAACTACTTCACAGAAAGATTTTGATTCTGGTGGTGCAAGTTGTAATCGTGGTCTTTATTGATAAAAAGTCAGATTGATCTCTGGGTATATGAAGATAACAAATTACCTGTTCATTAGTGATATGCATTTCATATAATCATATCACAGGATGGGGCCTAGTCCATCAAATATTTTGGAACAAAAATTGATGTAATATTTTGTATATATTTATATAACTTACACAAAAGTGTGTGATAAGTGATATGCTATGAGTATTCCAAGAAATATCAATGGAACAATTGATTTTGATGTAAATCATGAAATAGCTTAATAAAGATTTGTTTGACACATCTTGGGTAGTTGCATGACAGTCGTGAGAATCTATCTTACACCTACAGTATTTCTGTTGAATAAACGATTAATCATAAAAAACTAAATTTGCCCTAGCATTCTATTTGCTATTCAACATGCGTTGATCTTGAAGCCTAGATGAAAGATTTCTTCCTTTAATATTATCATTACAAGGTGTAAGGATGGAAACTGAATGGCAAGCACGTCATCCAAATATTGTGGACCATATTTCTAATTGTGTAACGATCTATTTAACTATTTATTGATTTGTAGTACCAATTTGTTTATGCATTTATTTATATGCTTACTCATTTCTTTGTTCATTTATTTATTCGTTTGTATTTATACATTCATTTATTTGTTTATCTATTTATTCTTTTATTTATTCATCTATTTATCTATTTGCACATTTCATTTGTTTATATATATTTCTATTTGTTTATCTATTTTATTTTATATATTCATTTATCTATTCATTCATTTTTCTGTTGAGATATTGTGACAAGTTAAGGAAGGTAAAAAGAGGAGACACGGGTCTAGCTCCGAGTTTATTCCAGACAGGATTCGCTTTAAGCTTTTATGTATATATATACATACACACACACACACACACACACACACACACACACACACACACACACACACACACCACACACACACACACACACACATATATATATATATATATATATATATATATATATATATATAAATATATATATATATATATATAACGAGAGCTTTTTAACTCTTAAAAGGAAGGTAGCTGAGTCAGAGACACGTACCCATTCCCACTCATTTCACTCCACTCCACCATTCCCTCCACCATTCTCTCCACCATTCCCTCCACCATTCCCTCCACCACCCCCACCACCATCTCCTCCACCCCTCCCATCTCGGCTCCTCATGGATGACGGCTCATCCCTGGATCCGGCAACTGTACCGTCTGAGGTATTGGCTGTGTGTTATTGTGCAGTATAAAATGTGGGGTAGCATGTAGTCGATAACTTAAGGACTACATAGGGTGCCCCTACGGAACAAAGCCTCACATAACTTTGTCTATGGTAGAGGAAATATTTAATCACTGAGAAACTATGCTACGTTAATGTACTGCCACTGTTCCTACGTTATGCTGTCACATATTCTTTTAATACTGTCTTATGCCATTTTATATATATATATATATATATATATATATATATATATATATATATATATATATATATATGTGTGTGTGTGTGTGTGTGTGTGAGTGTGTGTGTGTGTGTGTGTGTGTGTGTGTGTGTGTGTGTATTCACTATTCATTCACTTGGTCTTTTGGATCACGTGTTCGACTCGTGATCGACAGCTATTTCCCTCCTGGAAGAGAGCTCAGAGCTCGTAGGTCCGATCTATGGGTAATGCTATGACCTTTCACACACACACACACCCAACTCCCCGCCCACGAGAGTCAGAGTAACGACCCGAAGCGCAGCTGTACCGAAATTAATTTCGGCCCTGGGCAGGATTCGAACCAAGCACTACGCGCACCACCATGCTAGTAGTTCATCGTTCTACCAACTGCGCCACCGAGTCGTGTGTGTGTGTGTGTGTGTGTGGGTGGGTGTGTGCGTGTGTGTGTGGGTGTGTGCATGTGTGTGTGTGTGTGTGCGTGTGTGTTCACCTTGGTCTTTGGATCACGTGGTAGACCCGTGAACGACAGCTACTTTCCTCCCGGAAGAGAGCTCAGAGCTCGTATGACCGATCTATGGGTAATGCTGTGACCTTACACACACACACACACACACAACTCCCCGCCCACGAGAGTTAGAGTAACGACTCGAAGCGCAGCGATTCTAAAATTATTTCAGCCCTGTGCAGGATTTAAACTCGGACTGCCGTAGTGACAGTCGGGGAATCTACCAACCGCGCCACCGAGTCGTCGTGTATGTGTGTGTGTGTGTCTGTGTGTGTGTGTGTGTGTGTGTGTGTGTGTGTGTGTGTGTGTGTGTGTGTGTGTGTGTGTGTGTGTGTGTGTGTGTGTGTGTGTGTGTGTGTGTGTGTGTGCGTCTATATATATATATATATATATATATATATATATATATATATATATATATATATATATATATATATATATATATATATATATATACATATATATATGTATATATATATATATATATATGTGTGTGTGTGTGTGTGTGTGTGTGTGTGTGTGTGTGTGTGTGTGTGTGTGTGTGTGTGTGTGTGTGTGTGTGTGTGTGTGTGTGTGTGTGTGTGTGTGTGTGTGTGTGTGTGTGTGTGTGTGTGTGTGTGTGTGTGTGTGTGTGTGTGTGTGTGTGTGTGTGTGTGTGTGTGTGTGCGTGCGTGTTTATTAATAGTGATAGAATCCCTACTTTTGATTGACCTTGTTTTACATTATGATTTGGAGACAGTAACTGAAATAGATGCTTAGCAAAGTGGCCAAAAACAAAAGAATAGGATACCAGCATCTGAGTAAATATTCCACGTCAAGATAGACCCCCTGTCAAAATGAATCCTAAGTTTATCGTTAGCGTTATTGAGTAACTAATATATCCGTTCATTATACCATTTCCAAAATTGTTTCTACCTGTCACGTAGGTGAACGAACCGACACCAATTAAAGTTGGAAAAAACTGTCAACACGTTGACCCAAATGAATTTCTTTTTAAACCTGTACCTTCCAAATGCCTTGGGAGGATTGCAGTGACCGTTTGTTGACCACCACAAATTTCAAAGCCTTGTGAAGAATTCCTTGCAGGGGACTCCTCAGGTCTCAGTCCACCTGCAGTGTTACTTCTAATGTGAGCAACTAATTTATTGCCTTTCATTAGCTTGCGTTCCCTGATGACAATCTTTGCATTGGATAGTATTAAAGGAAGTATTGTTCTCTGCTCGTTTATTTTTCTGATAGTCAGGAAATTATAAGTTTATGACGTTATTTTCAATACAGTAGTGCCCAAAAACATTAAAGGATGCCGTTGAACATCATTAAAAAACAAAAATTTAATGATTGACAATCCAACTTTTCTAACGTAAACAAC
>NC_134808.1:15478930-15483930 GCF_046742065.1 Oratosquilla oratoria | reverse complement strand
CAAATCAGAGACCAAGCACAGAAAAGTTGCATTAAGCGGAGTCTGGCCATCACACAACCCTCAAGACGTGACAACACAGGTTAGGCAATATGACAGACGACACTAAAAGCTGCTTTCCATGCAGCCGTGCAAATATGTGCAGAAAGCACGGTATTGACAATACATAGACATGAGGACAACAAACCTGTGATGAAGAACTTTTAAAGGAGGTCGAGAGAGAGCTCTTTTCCCTCTCTTACTCCGATGCCCTAACCTAGAAATGCCAAGAGCAAGAATAAGAATAAGAATAAGAATAAGAATAAGAATAAGAATAAGAATAAGAATAAGAATAAGAATAAGAATAAGAATAAGAATAAGAATAAGAATAAGAATAAGAATAAGAATAAGAATAAGAATAAGAAAAAGAAAAAGAATAAGAATAAGAATAAGAATAAGAATAAGAATAAGAATAAGAATAAGAATAAGAATAAGAATAAAAATAAGAATGAGAATGAGAATGAGAATGAGAATGAGAACGAGAACGAGAACGAGAACGAGAACGAGAACGAGAACGAACATGAACATGAACATGAACATGAACATGAACATGAACATGAACATGAACATGAACATGAACATGAACATGAATAAGAATAAGAATAAGAATGACAATGACAATGACAATGACAATGACAACGACAATGACAATGACAATGACAATGACAATGACAATGACAATGACAATGACAATGACAATGACAATGACAATGACAATGACAATGACAATGACAATGACAATGACAACGACAATGACAATGACAATGTAAATTAGTGGACAAAATAATGTACCGGGAGAGACATAATGGACCCATGCTATAAGGAGATGAAAATGATGATAACAAATAAGTAGAAAAATAGACATATATAATGAGAGAGACAAAACAAAGTTAAATAAGCAGAGTCAAAAATATCATTCACTCAAACACGATGTGATAGATGCACGATTTTACGTGAAAGCCATGTTCACACCTGTAGTCTTGATTTCCTTTTCTGCTTATCTCACCACGTCGATCCCATGGCGACTTTTGTTGACTGGATTTGAGTGATTGACGTTGCTGGGAAGGTCTCCTGTGCAGGCTGACATGACTGGTCAGACCAGCAAAGCTTGTAAGCACCCTACTGCATTCACGATATTTTAGGTTTGGGTCAGAAATGTTGGACTCCTGCTGAGGAAGTTAGTGCTGCCGATTACTTTTGTTATTTATCAATTTATTTGTTTATTTATTCATATATTTATTGACGGTTTTATTTACAGTATCTATATCGTTATTCATTTGTCTATCTATTGATTTATATGTGTATTCGTTTACTTATCTATTTATTGATGTGTACATCAAATATTTATTTGTTGACTTATTTAGTTCTTCATCTCCTTATCCATTTTTATTAATCTATTAATCTATGTATTTGTTTATGAATTTATTTACTCATTTATTTATCTACTTGTTTGTTTTTTTATTTTATTCTTTATCTATTTATTCATTTATATATTTATTTATTTACATTTTTTTTTCATTTATCTATTATCTATACATTTAAATAGTCTTTAGGAGCCCTCAATTTAACTATGATTGCTATTCCATTTCAGTTGCTGGAGTTACTTGAAAGATTTATGTAGAGATGATGCATTTTTTCAGTCAAGTCTTCGTTTGGTCCTTAGATCGTTTTCTTGTACCAACTTTCCACGCCAGAGTTGTATCTATCTCACAGTCGGTCGTCATGAATACTTGGCAACTGGTCGTGGCTTTAATTTTGGATCATTTTATCTCTCAAAACAGTGTATGTGAAATCTATCTACTTTTTTCAATGTTGCACTAGACTTAGCATGCGAGCGTGAAGATACATATGACTTGGTAATAGTCGTTGTTCACGAGTGCATCACGTGATCCAAGACCTTGGTAAATCACAGCTACCTTTGTCACGAGGGCCAAATAGTGCCTTGGAGAACCTCAGGACCACAGACGGGTGAAGGATCTTGTGACAGAGTTAATAGGAAAGAGTACATCTTCGTCTACCCCGCCAGTGGGTGGCCATACCCAATGATATATGAAAAGTGGGATTGTTTATAAGGCGTTATCACACCGAGCTATTTTTACCCGACCGTTGGACCAAATTGGCAGCCCGCAGGCTTCGGGAAGGAATCTGATATACTGGAGGAAAATAAATTTCTTCCAGCATATCAAGTGACATTCTGTTGAGAAAACAATATAGTTTGCCATAGTGATTTTACGGCAGAAAAAGTCCTGGTGGTGGGTGATACGGCTGGATGAAGAACGGCGACAATGGGAATAGTGTAGCAATGACTTCTCGGTTCATTATTTCAGCTTTGGCAATGTTGATTTTAGAGCTAAAGAATTATCTTATTATGGAGCATAGTAATAAGAAATAATTGTTACAAAATAGACTATAAGAGATCAAACACTAGTGAATAAAAAGAATCTTTAGCCACATTATTTAGTTCAAATACAAGTGACAATTAAAAAAATATTTTGGAGTTACATTATTCAGTTCAAATACAAGTGACAATTAAAAAAATATTTTGGTAAATATATGGAGTCCAAAACCAAATTAACCTTTTTCTCAGCATCATGAGCTTATACACTTCAATTAAATCAGTGGTTCTTAACTGTTTCCACTGTTTACACCCCTTTTCAATTCGCAAGCATCTTCATAAGAACCTAAAGGCCTGTTGCTGTTTGAGTCTCCTTTGTATTCCTTTGATTTATACATGTGGAAGTGATTATATGCTCTCTACTCATTCATTTTTCATTGATGGAGAAAAGAAAAGAAGGAAATTTGAGGTAAAATATTCCCAAGAACGTCTACCTGAGCGACAGGACAAAACGAATGAGCAATTGTATGGATCCAAATACATCAATGACAGTAACTGTGATCCAACGTAGAAAACAAAGCATTTATACGAAATTTTGACATAAAAACAAACCATAATTACCTCATGAGGTTACAAAGAGAAATTATTTCCAAGAATAGTGATAGAAATTGCGACTAGAAAGGTCGAGCTAACAACAACAACAGGAAAAAGAAGAAAAATGAAGATTTGACAAGTCCATTAAGATTTGTCAAAAAATAACAAAATTCCAACAATTTGACATTCTAACTAATCATGGCCACTTCGTGAAAAGACTAGTGACACCATCCTCCGCTTTTTATTTATTCATTTATTTATTTATTTATTTATTCATTTATTTAGTTATTTATTTATTTATCTATTTATTTATCTATTTATTTATTTATTTATCTATTTATTTATCTATTTATTTATCTATTTATTTATCTATTTGTTTGTTTGTTTGTTTGTTTGTTTGTTTGTTTGTTTGTTTGTTTGTTTGTTTGTTTGTTTGTTTGTTTGTTTGTTTGTTTGTCTACTTTTTTCTATTTATTTATATATTTATTTACTTATTTATTTACTTACTTATTATTATTATTTTTTTTTCTATTTTTTATAGTCCTGTAGCTTCTGGAGGCTGAAGATGTTGCCCACTAGAATGGTTGAGGAGTACGCCATCGTCCATTCAAAGTACTCTTTGTAGGACTGTAAGGATGGGGATAAGGGAAAATTCAAAGACAGATGCTCATCAGAACATAAGAACATAAGAATGGAGGAGATTACAAAAGACCATAAGGCCTACTCTAGGCAGTTCCACACGTAGCTTACCATCTTTTAATCCTATCCATGAAATTATCTAATCTTCTCATAAAACAACCAATTGTTTCAGCGTTCATTACATTGTAACAAAGCCTATTCAATTCGTTAATAACTGTGTTGGTAGATCAGTTTTTCCTTCTTAAACCTTCTTAAACCTTTCATCCCAATCCATAGAATTACCTAATCCTTTCCTAAAGCAACCAGTTGTTTCAGCGCTCACTAAATTGTTACTAATTCTATTCTATTCGTTAACAACTATGTTGATAAACCAGATATTGCCTATTTCCTTCTTAATCGACAAGATGTCTTGTCATTTGGTCAAATAAAACAAAATATGAAGTCAGTCCTGGACTGACGTCATATTTTTCTGGTGTTTGATTAAACATTTTGGTGTTTTATGATTTTTTGTTTTATTTGACCAAATGACAAGACATTTTGTCATCGGAGTTTAATGGGTTAAACCTCTCAGCCACACCTACTTCGATAGAGAAAAGGGTAGATTTAAATGCACTGAAACGTTTCTTGGGTTTTAACGTTACAAAATAAGCAAAGAATTCTGAAGATCTTTGAAAGGACATTAAGCTTTTATTTTACCTTTTTTTCAGGGTCGTATGATTTTGAGAGCCAAGCATTTTATCTTAATGCTAACAAACGTGCATCCTTGCCTATAAAAGTAACATTTACTTACATGGGTATAGATATACATATACTGTGTAAATGCAAATCTACCAAAAAATGGCTAATGCCCAAGACATATAAAAGTAAACGTTCAAATTATGATTGTCTTGATAACATAAGGGGAAGCTTAGACGATATATTATGCAGTTAGATTATTCCAATAAAATGCATCTAGGTGAGTTAAACAGAAAAATAGGTAAATATAAATATTACGTTTTAAGGGGCACATAATTTAACACCTTATCAACAATTTGTGCACTTGAAATCAATTTATCAGTTTCTCTGCTGTACTGTGTAAATCAAAAGTCTTTAATGATTTCATATGTGTGGTTTTTCAAGCGTAAAATCGCACCATCTCTCATGTAATGTTTTTATCCAGATGAACTATCCGTTTATACTTGTTTGTCCATCTGTCTGTTTCTCCCCCTTCCCCCCCCCCCTCTCTCTCTCTCTCTCTCTCTCTCTCTCTCTATATATATATATATATATATATATATATATATATATATATCTCTCTCTCTCTCTCTCTCTCTCTCTCTCTCTCTCTCTCTCTCTCTCTCTCTCTCTCTCTCTCTCTCTCTCTCTCTCTCTCTCTCTCTCTCTCTCTCTCTCTCTC
>NC_134808.1:15458930-15461430 GCF_046742065.1 Oratosquilla oratoria | reverse complement strand
CTTATCACACTGGGCTTTGCTCCGTGTAAAGGGCTTATAAGACTGGGCTTCCACGGGCTTCACCAGCACCGACCTTTGAGAGTTCGTTTGAGTAAAATCGACTTCGGTTACAATATTCTATATTTCAAATCTTCAAATACCAAATTATTTTTCCTGTCACCCATTGCAAATTTGAATGATGAACTAAGAGCTTATAAACCTAACGAATGTTAGACATACTGTTGAAATATTCTTAGAGAAGCCTAGATATCTGTAAACGAAATTAGATTTAGTTATTCAAATGAAGGTTAGAGGTAAGATGTGGGAGGAAAAATATCCCAATGTGACTTCGGGATCTGAAAGAGTTTATCCTTTTTCGGAAGATAAATACAGCCTATTAGATAATATTTTCTGATTTACTACAAACAATTCTATTCATCTTGGAATGAGAGTTCAGGCGTACATCACCGCAGCAATAATCATGAAATAACGAGAAGGTCAATTTTTTTCCGTGACCTCAAACTTTTCTTTCTTTTTCTTCAGGAGTTATTACATATATCTTATTTCATATTAAAACAAAATGTTTATTTATGCTCTGTAACAAAGAACAGATGTAATTCCTTTAGATTCTTTTATACAAAAGTATACATTTCTAGGAATTCCGTCTTAGCGGGGTGAGTAGGTGTAATCTGTGCACGTACTGTTCGCCTCGTTCATTGCATTGTATGGTTTGTTATGGTTGACATCGGGATGTCCAAACCTTAGGACTCTGGTTGGCAATCTCCTCCTATCCCTTGACTTCTCGTAGGATAAGATTACAGACAGCAGGATACCTAGTCCCATCACTCCGTCCCACTTTAGCCACCTTTTACGACCGCATGGGAAACTCGGTGGCAGAATTCTTTCCTGCTGCATTGCCTCTGACCAAGGTAATGGGCAGGAGATGGAGATTACCCTTCATCCACGAGGAGCTAAGATAAGAGGGAAACAAGGGTGGTGGATGGGACTGAAAAGGGTGGGAGTTGATGGATGGTAGTGAGATGGGTGGGAGTGGGTGCGTGACTTTGAATTGGCTACCTCCCCTAAAGGGGGAAAGATGCCCTTAGGTTATATAAAGAGACATAAAATCGGGATGCAACACCTTGGGAAGAAGCTGTTAACAAACCAAAAGATCCTTGACTCTGAGACTCATTTCTTAAACGAATAGAATACCCTGGCATTAGGCATGCATAAACCCATTACATCGAACAAGTCAGGCGTACTTTTCTTCACCTTTGTCCTATGTCCTTGGATTTTAAACTCTGCTCATCACCATGCAAAGCTCGATCTTAAACAACCCGACAATCGTCACACCGGCCATACCCTTATTTCATCGGCTCTCAAACAATTTCTTCATCGATTAATCTATTTATGTAATCTATGTAATTCATTTATTTATATAATTTATTTATTTATGTAATCTATGTAATCAATGTAATTTATTTATCTATATTAATTTGTGTAATTTATTTATGTAATCTATTCATTTATGTAATCTATTTATGTTTCTTGACCAACTATGAACCACTTCAGCACTTAGCTAGATCATCAACAATATCGATTAGTTTTGAGTTAGTGGACATTCATTAGAGCCTTAAAGAACCTCCAAGGAACATCTAGAAATACTTTAGGAATATCTATAAATCCAAAAGGAGCCCTAGAAACCCTTAAAACTCTCTAGGAATCCCTTAGAAAAAACAAAAAAATATTTTAGAAGACCTTGAAAAACTACTAGGAACCACTTAGGAGCCTCTAGGAACACCTAGGGATATCTAGAAGCCCTTTAAGAACCTCTATGAAGAATCTCTAGGACCACCCCAAGAATGATTAGGACCCTCCGAAGAAACTTGGGGAACACCTAAGCAATCTCTAGGAACCGCTAAGGAACCTCTAGAATTCACTAAGGAACATCTAAGGTCACCTTGGGAACCTCTAGGAACTCCAGCCTCCAATTAATCGGCGGTACCACTACCTTCAGCACCTTTTCAGTGGTAAAATCACTATAGCAAAATATTCTGTTTTCTCAACAAAAGTACATAGAATGTCAATTGATATGCTGGAAGAAATATATTTTTCTCCGGCATATTAGATTCCTTCCCGAAAGCTCCTGGCTGTAATTCTGTTCCAACAGTCGGTGGAAGTATAGCCCAGTGTGATAAAGCCTTTACGTGACTTTGGCCACCGAAGTACGAGTTCGTGACCTCAGATGAGCAAAATTATCTGATTGTAGTCGGAATACAATCACAAAAATGAAAACAACATTCATGTCAAGAGCCATAATCTGCAAAATGGAATCGTTGGATTTCAAGTATGCTTATCTAAATGTGTAAACCTTACTAAAGTTTCACAACACATTCTAATGTGAGTGTGAAGTTATACAAGAAGACGCTTGGCTGGGGTTGAAGCCGCCACCTTGAACTCTTGTGATCAAGAAGGGATCAAAGTCGGACCTATATACGTTCGAGGTGAGTTCGAGGAACAA
>NC_134808.1:15446430-15451430 GCF_046742065.1 Oratosquilla oratoria | reverse complement strand
CTATGATGTTTTTTTCGTAGTCTATTTATTTATTTATTTAATTTTTTTTCTCTCTCTGCGCAATTTTACGTGTTCATTTCTTTGGTTGATGTATTTTTTTTTTATTCCGTCTTTTCTAAGCTGTATCTTTTCTATCTTTTGCCTCACTGCATCTTCTGTTGAACTAGCACTTAATATACACCTTTTCCTGTTTCTGTTTTGGTACCTATTTATCCACTCCTTCATTATAAATTTCCATCAAAATCATCTATTTCTCTTCCACTTGTGTCTCTTTATTGTAGAGCTTTCCTAACTTGCATTTTGAAAGAATTTCTTAAGTTTTCCAAAGTCCGTTTTGTTGTACACCAGTCATCCTTTTATGTATATCTCATTTCTCTCTACATGTAATTCCTCCTTTACTTTAAATTCTATTAATATGTGATCACTCTTCTCAAATGGCGTCTTGTATTCAATTTTATCCACAATTTCAGGTTCTGCTGTAAATATCAAATCTAGTATCGAAGGTTCTTCATTATTTCTATATCTGGTATTTTCTTATATCCATTTTGTCATTGTATGTTCTATAGTCATGTCAAGTAATACTTTTTCCAATAGATCCTCTCCGCCTTTCACTGTCGTCTCCCTAACCCAATAGATTTCTTGCAGTTAAAATCTCCCATAGGTAGCTGGTTACCTCCATCCTTCAGTGTCTCGTTTAATGAATACATTGTATATTCTAGCATTTTTTAATGCTCGCCCTCTTTCCAGGAGCCCGTTTTTGGGGGCACATAAATCACCACAAACTTTCTTCTTTTCATGTCCCTATCTTCAACTTTTATCATAATAATTTCCACAATGCGTTTACACTCTGTAACCTTCATCACCTTTAAGTTTTTCTTCCAGGAATATGACTCCTCCGCCCTGTTTCTCCAGTGTTTTATCCAATGATTATATAATCCATGTCAAGCAATATTTGGTGGTAGTTAACCACTAAATTTCGTCTCTGCAATTCCCATTGTGTCTGGTTTTTCTTCTGACAGATAATCATTTAGTTCACTTAATCCTGAGATTAATCCATGTTAGTATAAGCCACTTTTATTTTTTTTAACTTTTGTTCCTTTCGTTTCGTTTACTCGAGCATATAATTTTCTCATGTCTATTTTTTTTTTTTTTAGCTTCACTTCTTTGATGAATGTTTCCTCAACATTCATTTCTCTGTTTTATCCATGTATCATTGTAGTGCAACCACAAGTCCTCCCCTTCCTACTCAATATAACCCAGGCCTTCTGCTCTCCTTGCACTATTGAGAATTTTTGTTTAATTCGGTAGTATACGGATCTATATGTGTGTATTCACCTAGGATGTGCTGAGACAGCCAGACACCACCCTACGGCAGTGAGCTCAGAGCTCCTTATTAGCCGATCTCTGGGTAGGTCTGAGACCACTCACACACCACACACCGGGACAGCAAGGTCACAACTCCTTGACTAACGTCCCGTACCTACTCGCTGCTAGGTGAACAGGGGCTACACGTGAAAGGAGACAAACCCAACTTATCTCCGCCCGACCGGGGAATCGAACCCCGGTTCTCTGGCTTGTGAGGCCAGTGCTTTACCAATCCGCCACCGAGTGTGTGTGTGTGTGTGTGTGTGTGTGTGTGTGTGTGTGTGTGTGTGTGTGTGTGTGTGTGTGTGTGTGTGTGTGTGTGTGTGTGTGTGTGTGTGTGTGTGTGTGTGTGTGTGTGTGTGTGTGTATTCACTTGGTCTGTGGTCTTTGGATCACGTTTTGGACTCGTGATCGACAGCTATTTCCCTCCTGGAAGAGAGCTCAGAGCTCTTAGGTCCGATCTATGGGTAATGCTATGACCTTATACACACACACACACACACACCCAACTCCCCGCCCACGAGAGTCAGAGTAACGACCCGAAGCGCAGCGGTACCGAAATAATTTCGGCCCTGAACAGGATTCGAACCAAGTACTACGGGCACCACCACGCTAGCAGTTCAGCGCTCTACCAGCTGAGCCACCGAGTCGTGTGTGTGTGTGTGTGTGTGTGTGTGTGTGTGTGTGTGTGTGTGTGTGTGTGTGTGTGTGTGTGTGTGTGTGTGTGTGTGTGTGTGTGTGTGTGTGTGTGTGTGTGTGTGTGTGTGTGTACGTGTGTGTGTGTGTGTGTGTGTGTGTGTGTGTGTGTACGTGTGTGTGTGTGTATGTGTGTGTGTGTGTGTGTGTGTGTGTGTGTGTGTGTGTGTGTGTGTGTGTGTGTGTGTGTGTGTGTGTGTGTGTGTGTGTGTGTGTGTGTGAGAGAGAGAGATAGATAGATAGATAGATAGATAGATAGAGAGAGAGAGAGAAAGAGAGAGAGAGAGAGAGAGAGAGAGAGAGAGAGAGCGAGATTCACCGTTCGTGTCGTGATAGTCAGCTATTTCCCTCCTGGAAGAGAGATTAGAGCTCATATATGACAGATCTATACGTAATACTGAAACCTTACACGCACACACATACCCAACTCCCCCCCCCCACGAGAGTTGGAGTAACGATTCGAGCCTCAGCGATACTGAAATAATTTCAGCTCTGGGTAGGATTCGAACCCGGACCGCCGTAGTGACAGTTGGGGACTCTACCAACCGCGCCACCGAGTCGTGTGTGTGTGTGTGTGTGTGTGTGTGTGTGTGTGTGTGTGTGTGTGTGTGTGTGTGTGTGTGTGTGTGTGTGTGTGTGTGTGTGTGTGTGTGTGTGTGTGTGTGTGTGTGTGTGTGTGTGTGTGTGTGTGTGTGTGTGTGTGTGTGTGTGTGTGTGTGTGTGTGTGTGTGCGTGTGTGTGTGTATATGTGTGTGTATAGCAAATTGGTAGCGAGTATGAGTAGAAAGAAATGGAAACTTTTGGACACTGTCATAATTCCATATCGCATTAAAAAGACAACTTTATTTGAAGTCACGAACTGTAGAGGAAATATCTTCAATGATCATCAACATAAATTATATTTGCAACTTATCTTGAAAAAAGAAAAACATAAAGAAAGTTATTTTGAATTCGTCAGGACCTTTGTGATGTCGACGTCAATGGAGAGTATGTGTGGGGTCAACCTTTTTCAGAGTTTGTTTCCCATTGAAACAAAATGCAAAAATCAGCGCTGAGTATGGGAGACTTTTTTCCTCCAAATTTAAGCCTGAACAACCCTGACCTACATTTACATCTACCTGTTAATTCCACTGTCCAGACTGTGCAACCCCAACTTCTGAAACTGAGGCAAGAGACAATTGAAGAGAGGAAGAAGTAAGAAAGAGAGAATAGGTGAAGAAGATGGAAATAGAGAAAGGGGGGGCTGAAGAGTTGGCAGTAGAGAAGGGAGAATATGAAGGAGAAACGGAAAGCAAATGTGAGAAACATGAAGAAGAGAAAGAGAAAACGTAGAAGGCAAGATGAAGAGAGCGCATGAAGAGAGAGGTCGGGTATGTAAACGAGGAAAACGAGGGAGAGGAATAAAGATGGGGTTAAGGAAAATAAACTAAAAGGGGGAAAGAAAGATAAGCGTAGAAATGGAAGGAAGAGGCGAAGGGACGAGAGAAGAGGCAGGCAAGGGGAGAGACATGTGATGGCAAAAAGAAAATGGGATTAGGGCAGAAAAGAAAATGGAAGGCGAAAGAAAGTGGAAGAAATGAAAAGGAGTACAGTGAAGACAGAACAAGTAAACGGAGATAAAAAAGAGTTAGTTGAGAGATTACATCTATATATAGATATATAGATATATATATATATATATATATACATATATATATATATATATGTACATATATATATATATATATGTGTATATATATATATATATATATATATATATATATACATAAAAGCAGAAAAGAAGCGGATGACTACGACAGCAAAATGAAAATAAAGTAGAAAATAAAGACAAAAGGATATAGGGTAAACTAAGAAAAAGACTTTTAACAGTTAAGTGACGCAACATATGAATAACAAAAAAAATCTGAAATAGAAGATATATAACGATCAAAATTGAAAAACGCAGAGAAAGCATTATCTTACAAAAGCCTGGAAGGTACATAACGGATAAAAAGAGAAATATTTAGAGAAAGAAAAAGAATAGAGATTATCAAATAAAGATAAATGTAGTAGGAGTGTGTTTGTGTGTGTGTGTGTGTATGATTGTCTTTGTGTGTGTGTGTGTGTGTGTGTGTGTGTGTGTGTGTGTGTGTGTGTGTGTGTGTGTGTTTGTGTGCGTGCTTGCGTGTGTGTGTGTGTGTGTGTGTGTGTGTGTGTGTGTGTGTGTGTGTGTGTGTGTGTGTGTGTGTGTGTGTGTGTGTGTGTGTGTGTGTGTGTGTGTTTGTGTATGTTTTTTGTGTGTATGTGTGTGTGTGTGCATGCGTGCGAATGTGTGTCTGTTTGTGTATATTTGCTTTTTTGTGTCAAATAGCGATCACAACTTAGTTATATTCAAACTCCTAAATAATTTTAGAATAGATACTTGTGTTTCTAAAATACCCGATTTCAGTAAAGCTCAGTTCATAGGACTACGTCAGGAGCTTCAGCTTACAGATTGGGAGGCAAAATTAAACGAAAGACCTGTAGATCAGATGTGGGAAATATTTCAAAATACGCTCACTAAGATGATTCAAACTTACATTCCTTTTAAGGACAGACGTCCCCCAAATCAGTCTCGCCCAAAGTGGCTCGACAAAGAAACTGAAAAAAGCATTGCTAAAAAGAGACAGGCTTATAAGAAATATAAGTGCTCGGGTGCATCTAATGACAATGAAAGTTATGTATCAATACAGAGAGATTTAAAAAAGACAATAAGAAAAAGAAAACGACAATACGAAATGAAAATCGCTGATAAATCCAAAGAGAATCCCAAAGAATTCTATAGTTACATTAGAGATAAAAAGGTTGTTAGGAATCACATTGGTCCACTATTATCTGCTGACGGTCAACTTGAATATTCAAATGAAGGAATGTGTAATATCTTAAACAATTATTTTAGCTCGGTATTCGTAGACGAAACA
>NC_134808.1:15433930-15438930 GCF_046742065.1 Oratosquilla oratoria | reverse complement strand
GTATTTTGTCTTCGTACACTGACGCACACATTTCAAAATGGTTCTCCGTCTTCCTGTGAGAAATATAGATCCCTGTTTATCGGCAAAGAATGGTCGCTTGTAATGCATATACAATCGCAAAACATCATCTTGCTTTGGGTTTTAAAATGGACCCTGTTAACATTTTTATATTACTGGGAATTTTGAAAGAGAGCTGGACACTGGTTGCCTTTAGCTGCGTTTGAGAAGCCCAACTAAAAAGACACACACTAACATAGAGTTTATGCGGCTTATGTTTTCTTTGCGAATTGATGTGTTTGTTCATTCATATATAATTTTGCAGGTGTTTATTAATTTATTAATTTATTTGTTTATTTTGCCTATAATTATTATTTTTGTTTACTTATTCATTTAAATATTTGTTTATTATTTATCTATTTATTTGCCTATTTGAGTGGAATGGTGGTGAACTAAACTCAGAGAGCAGTTGGATTTTATTTTTATTTTTTTCACGACCCTTCCACTCATTTGTCTTCCATGCTTCAATTTGCCTATTCATTCATCTGGTTATTTATCTATTTATTCTATTTATTTATTTGATTATTTACCTATCTATTTAATTTCTATTGTTTATTTATATATTTATTATCTATTAGTTTATTTATTTATTTGTTTATTTATCTATTTATTTGTTTATTTATTTATTATTTATCTATGTATTCAATTATGTATTTGTTTTTGTTTATTTATTTATCTATTTATTTATTTCTTTATTTATTTGTTTATTTCTTTATTTATCTATTTACTTGATTGATTGACTGACGTATTCATTCGTTCATATACCTATATATTTATTTATTTATTTATTATTTTGTTTATTTAGATGTGTGTTTATTTATTTATTTATTTATTTATTTATTGATTTATTGATTTATTTATTTATTTATTTATTTATTTATTTATCTATTTATTTATATATTTATTTATGTATTTATTTATTTATTTATTTATTTATTTATCTATTAATTTGGTTACCTCCTGTGTAAGGGGGAAAAAAACTTTGGTATATGAATTATTTTGTTTATTTAGATGTGTGTTTATTTACTTATTTATTTATTTATTTATTTATTTATTTATTTATTTATTTATTTATTTATTTATTTATTTATTTATTTATTTATTTATTTATTCATTTACTTATTTATTTATTTATTTATTTATTTATTTATTTATTTATTTATTTATTTATTTATTTATTTATTTATTTATTTATTTATTTATTTATTTATTTATTTATTTATTTATTTATTTATTTATTTATTTATTTATTTATTTATTTATTTATTTATTTATTTATTCTATTTAGTTGTCTATTAATTTGGCTACCTCCTGAGTAAGGGGGGAAAACTTTGGTATATGAATATATTGACTTATTTATTTACTTAATTGATTGGTTGGTTGACTAATTGATTTATTCGTTTATTCATCTACTCATATATTCATTTATTCATGTTTTATTTATCTATTTATTTGTTGATTTCCTTCTATTCATTTTCTTTATTTATATATTTATTTATTTACTATTTGTTTATATATATATACATAATATATATATATATATATATATATATATATATATATATTTTATTTATTTTTTTTCGAATTATCGGTATGAGATCCTGAAAATATGAAACAACATATATGACCCTTCCTGTGGTTATTGACACTTTTCTTGTAAATCTATCTGCCACCACTTGATTCCATTCATCTCATTGGTGTCCTTTCTGTTTCTAAATGCCTTGCGTACCAGGGGGTACCTTTTCCTCTATGCAAGCTGCCTCCAGACCATTTCATTATAGGTCAATGGCATCCCCTCACTAGCAAGAAGGTTAAAGCCTCGTGGACACGTAGCTAGTTTAGTAGCCGCTAGTGCTAAGAGGGACTTGTAAACTACCCCTCTACTTGGACAATGTCAACTAAAGTTAGTAAACGTGCCTCTAAACTATCCTAGTGTCAACACTTAGGCTGGGGTCATACATTCCCGTACATTGCTCCCGTCAGCCTCCTGTAGCTAAATTTTGGTTTCCCCAGCATGAACATAATGCTGGGGTCACACATTCCCGTACATAGCTCCCGTCAGCCTCCTGCAGTTAAATTTGTGGTCGGCGGCCCCTTACGTCAGTATCCCGTGAAAGAGCTGTACACTTCCTGTAGTAAAAAAAAAATTGCTAATGACGGCAAATGTACGGGGGTCATAGCCTCCCGCCCCGTCATGCGGCCGGTTTTGAAATGTTCAAAAGGTACAGGAGTTTCGGGTGTTGTGCGGCCCAAGGCTGAGGTCACACATTCCCGTACATAGCTCCCATCAGCCTCCTGTAGCTAAATTTTGGTTTCCCGCGCATGAACATTATTTTTCAGTCGTAGACTACCCGTACCCCATGGTCTCCAGTCTCCAGTGAAAAATCATGTTCATACGGGGCTGACGGGAGCTATGTACAGGAATGTGTGACCCCAGACTTACTTGTTGGTTAAGTTATCTTGCAGCTGGCCTTATCGGCCCCGTGTCAGCAAGGCTTAAGTTTGAACTAGATTAGTATTTCGTCAGCAATAACCAGTGTACTTTGGATTAGAAGAGGTTGGAGATCAAGAGGTTGTGGGAGGTGAAGAGAAGACAAGGAGGAAATAAGGGAAGACAAGAGTCTTCACAATCCTGAATGTGATTCAGATGAGGAACTGACTCCTCTGATTCTATGCTTGAAGAGTTAAGCCTTCGAAATACTTACGTCCGAAGTCAGATATGTAAAAAGTAAATAATTTAGTAAATATACTGTTGTGCGAAACACAAGCAAGCCCAAAAATCCGACGTGGTTGAAAGCTGGTATCACAATATCTATGAGAAGGAAGGTGATATATGTGAATAAAATTAAATTGGTTTACTATAAACAGTGTGCTCAATGCAGGACCACCGCTCTATTCCCAGTAGGGACGATACAGCCTTTGGATCTCACCACAATGACTTCATCCAGCATGACAAGGCTGTGGATGGAATGATGTGCATTTGAAGTGTGCAAGAATTTGATCATAATAATGGGAGAAACTACAACAACAACAAAAACATAAGGCCTACACTAGGCAGTTCCATGTCCATTACCACCTGTCATCTCTATCCATACATTTGTCTAATATTCTCTTAATATAACGAGTTCTTTCAGCGTTCACTACACAGTTACTAAGTCTATTTCATTCGTTATCCAATCTTTGGTAAGCCAGCTATTGCCTATTTCCTTTTTAAATCGTGGTTGCGAATGGAGTCTGAAACCTATGTAATCAGCCCGACCATACTGATTAGGTGCTACTAGTCTACTGCATAGATATTGACATTCTAATACAGGAAATTCGAGGCTTCTGACTTTGCGTTTACTCTCAGTGATTCTTCTACAATATTTCTGGGACGCATATCAGAAACAAGAAACATGCTTCTTGAAGAATAGATTAAAAAAGATAAATTGTGCTGAAGGTTTGTGACTGAAAAAAATACCCATAACACGGAAGTTCCACCTAAAATAGTCTTCCTAGATCATTATGTTTGGATTAAGGTCGAGGTGATTACACTGTATTCACAACCATAGCCATTCCACTACCCCCAGAACTTTAGATGATTTCATTTAGCTGCAGATCATTTAATTTATAAAAAGGATGGTTGATAGAAAAAACATTTTATCCGGAAGACTTTACTCTTACGTTGAATGAAATCATCTGGTGTTAGACTAGAATGACAGAAGCATAGGGATTAAGAGTAAAGAAACAAATCACTTAACTAGGACACATAGAAGGACTTGATGATTTTGTCATATTTATGAATGACATCAAAAACGCATTATGCAGAAGAATTACGAAATTTACCAACGATGCGAAACCTCGTAGTGATGGCATTTCCTGAATGAGAACTTGTAAGCGAGCGTGAGGTTTCAGATAACTTATTCTAAGTTGATGGAACAGCAAATGCTCTTTAACACTGATGTGTAAAAATGACATAACAGAATGAAAATTCTGCATGAGGACAATTCTAACACTATTAGAAAATATTTTATATCATTATATTTGTATTTGTTTACTTGTTTATTTATTCATATGTATATTTACTTATCTATTTATCTCTATATGTTTTTATTTACCTATTTATTTTTAACTTATCTATATATCTATTTATTTATTTATTTATGAATGATTTATTTTTATACTTATTTATTCATTTATTCATTTGTATACTTATCTTTTTATTTCTATTTATTTATTTACTTTGTTTATTTATTAATCTACTTATTAATTATTTATTCACTTCTTTTTTATTTATTAATTATTTATTTATCTATTTATCGATTAATTTGTTTATTTATCTATTTATTTATTTATTTATTTATTTACTTATTTATTTATTTATTTATTTATGCATTTACTTATTCATTTATCGATTCATATATATTTATTCATTTTTCATTTATGTATGTATTTATGTATATACTTATTAATTAATTTATTTACTTATTGATTACTTATTTTATTTATTCATTTATTTTATTTATTTATTTATTTAATTATCTATTTATTCCACTTATTTGTTTATTAATATTTCTATTTATTTATTTATTTATTTATATATTTATTTATTTATTAAGTTTTTATTTTCTTGTTTGTTCATTTATCTTTTTATTTATCTATTTATTTACCTATTTATTTATCTATTTATTTATTCAATTATATATCTATTTATTAAGTAATTAATTAATGTATTTATTTTATTAATTAATTTATTCATTCATTCACTTATTCACTTATTCACTTATTCACTTATTCATTTATTCATTTATTCATTTATTCATTTATTCATTTATTCATTTATTCATTTATTCATTTATTCATTTATTCATTTATTCATTTATTCATTTATTCATTTATTCATTTATTCATTTATTCATTTATTTATTTATTTATTGACCTATCTATTGATTTGTCTATTGCTT
>NC_134808.1:15430269-15433430 GCF_046742065.1 Oratosquilla oratoria | reverse complement strand
GACTGTGTTTGACCCTTTCATTATAGGATCTTGGCCTACAATGATTAGAATAATCTGTTAAGACGTTATCATACTTGGCTTTTTTTCCTCCGACTGTTGGAACAGATTTGCAGCTCGCAGCTTTTGGAAAGGAATCAGCTATATTGGAGGAAAAAAAAATTCCTCCGGCATATCAACTGGCATTCTATATATATTCGCTGAGAAAACAAAATAGTTTGTCATAGTAATTTTACAGCAGAAAAATTCTGAAGGTGGGCGGTACCACCGATAAATCGGAGGATGGAGGAAAAATAGCCCAGTGTGATAACCCCCTTATCAGTCGGAACAAAATATCGAAAGACTGTCGTAGGGACGAAAGGTTTCATCGAGATGAACTTCAACTTGTTTATTACTGGGTCCTGCCCACAGGTGAATAAAATCGCATAGCATTAACTTCCTTCTGGAAATAAGGAATTAATTTCCACATCAAAATACTATTTAAAGCATCCCTGTTTTAGTATAATTATTGCAAATAAGCGAAATTTTATTGTAAAAGAAAAAACAAATATTTAGCTATTAGATTATATGTATATTAAAAACACTCAATGACGGGAAAATCTAAAATAGCAACAAGATTGGGAAACTACAAAGCAAATGTTCAACAACAGTAGTGAACATTGTCAGCCATATTCAAATGACCTGATTACAGTACGTGCTAATAATTCCTTCAGCCATCTTTGTCCCTATTACGCTATAAAGAAGATGAGGAGCCTACGCCAGGAGCCGCTGAGTGGCTCTGGCCGAGACCGTGCGCTTGGCCTGTTGGGGCAGGTAACAATCACGGTTGGAAATCGGAGAGGAATGTGGGGTTTGAACCCATAATTAAGCGCATGTAAGGCCAGCAAGCTTCCGATTACTCCACCATCGCACTTACTCGATTATATGTTTAAGAATCTGAGTCCTTGTGGTCACCTGGATGAGAAAATGTACCTTCTCTTAAAGAACAGAGCTGTAGTTTTGCAGTGGACTCTTAGTCTCATTTCACACGTGTCGACTTTTCGCCGTGCGCCGCCCACAACAGGACGTTTTGCTCTCAAATAACCATGGGCATCTGGACGCTTTCATACGTCACGACCACGACCGCGTGTGAAAGCGTCCATAGACACCCATGGTAATTTGAGAGCACGACGTCGTGTCGTGGACGGCACTCGTCGATAAGTCAATACATATGAAACGAGCCTCATGCGATTCTGATCAGATTCGGGGAGAGGAACTGTTTTAACACGAGTCTGAAGGCGCTTTGAGAACCCTGGCTCTTGTACATGCAGAACCTCATCAAGAGAGCATTTGTATGTTCATTGACTTCATAGTTATCTGAATGCTGTGACTGAGAACTTCCTCTCTTACTCATGCAATTCACTGCAACTTTCTGCCTTCAGTTGATATAATTTGCCAAGCGACAGCGTAAGGAAGATTTAACAAACGCTTTGTCATGTTTAAGGGTTTAATTGAGGCTGTTGTACACTTCCCATCCGATGTATACTCCTCACCTCAGTCAAAATAATTTGTTGGTAAGCAGAGCGAAATATATTTCAAGATGAATTGTGTCACCGGAAATGGGGAGTGGTTAGCCCAACCCACCCACCCCCGTACAGAATGACCTCAAATTGCAGGAGATAAAATTTTCGCGATTAAGCACTCCGGTCCCATGGCGCGAACTACAGAATTCATAATCACACAGTTTCAGCACACGGGTCACATCGTCCTTGACCCTCTACCTGCGGATCTATCTGGACAGAACAGTTCTATATTTCCATGAGCATTATCACACCACGGAGGGTCACGCTCAGGAAGCACGATGACCTCGGATAACGACGATGAGCCTTCTTTTTTCTTTTTCTTCTCATCAGAGGTGGTCAGAAATCTTGTTTAGTATTTCAGGTCAAGGTATTCCGGGCCAACACGAGTATTGTTTGATATGTTTTTACCTCCCCCAAGGGTTTAACAGCTTTTAATCTTATTGTATCACATCCCACGCAGATCATTTGGTATACACGTCTTTTCTAGTTTTCTCTTGGTGAGATCTATTCTGTAAATGTCCAGGTTGGTCAGGTGGACAATTTACTGATATTCCAGTTAGCTGGCCACATTTATTCATCTGACCACAAAAACATCCAAAATCTACCTTTTCTTGCAGGTTTTCCTCATCTCCATTCTCAGCATCCGCCGTGTTCTGACCAGATAGCCAAACCAAGCCGTAGACTCCTGTTCCCGTCAACTGGCCTCACAACTCCGTCAAAACATACTCGTTGATCTGTTCATTCTCTCTCTCTCTCTCTCTCTCTCTCTCTCTCTCTCTCTCTCTCTCTCTCTCTCTCTCTCTCTCTCTCTCTCTCTCTCTCTCTCTCTCTCTCTCTCTCTCTCTCTCTCTCTCTCTCTCTGTCTCTCTCTCTCTCTCTCTCTCTCTCTCTCTGTCTCTCTCTCTCTCTCTCTCTCTCTCTCTCTCTCTCTGTCTCTCTCTCTCTCTCTCTCTGTCTCTCTCTCTCTCTCTCTCTCTCTCTCTCTCTCTCTCTCTCTCTCTCTCTCTGTGTGTCTCTCTCTCTCTCTCTCTCTCTCTCTCTCTCTCTCTCTCTCTCTCTCTCTCTCTCTCTCTCTCTCTCTCTCTCTCTCTCTCTCTCTCTCTCTCTCTCTTCCTCGTTTGCACACACTCCCTCTTTGCTTGCGTTATCACGAAGGCTCCCCTCCCTGACTTT
This sequence comes from Oratosquilla oratoria, assembly GCF_046742065.1. Taxonomy (NCBI): domain Eukaryota; kingdom Metazoa; phylum Arthropoda; class Malacostraca; order Stomatopoda; family Squillidae; genus Oratosquilla; species Oratosquilla oratoria. Next base: position 15,430,698 of record NC_134808.1, on the reverse strand, counting down.
TATTGGTGCGCGAACAGGAAGACCATAATGCTCTGCCCTAATTTTCCTTCCGTCCATCATTCCAGCCTGGACTTTTCACTCGAGTCTACTCTTCATCCTCCTCCTATAGTGCTTGAGTACCAGCTTTCCGTGCATGCAAACCTGCATAAACGAGAGTACAGTTCTAAAATAAGGGTATTGTATAATGTCCACCATTTCATCTATAATGAGAGGGAGGTTTAAGTATTTTTTCTACCTATATAATCGACTGGCTCTATTACTGTAATTTATGTCAAATATAGATTATCCTAGTATCAACATTCAACTCTACTCACATGAAATAATATTCATCGTGTTCGTATTAAATGTATCAGAATCAACTAATTTGTGATTATCTGCCTTAAAGCTTTTTTTTCAGGGTGATGCAAGGTGTTTTCCCTCAGCTGAAAA
>NC_134808.1:15400269-15405269 GCF_046742065.1 Oratosquilla oratoria | reverse complement strand
TAATGCTAGTCCTTCGAAGTACTTCCTGACATGACCCACCACTGTTATGCACAAGACTACCAAGATACGGAAATCTTTCATAGAAACCTAAATTACCTCGCCACATGCATGGATGGGCTAAACTGTTTCACCCAGTAAATCCCTAACATCTGGAGCTTGGTCTTGGCCCATGAGATCTGGATTCCAAGCAATCTCCCATTCATATATAATGATTCGAGGGCTGCAACCAGGACCTTCAGCGACTCCGCAAGAAAGACATTATCAGGAAAGACAAGGTTAATGACCTTAGTATTGCCAATAGATGCTCTGCAATGACATTAATCAACAACTTTATACAATACTCAGTCCATGAAAGTGCTGTAAAGCATTTAGGTAAGAACACAGTTTTGCCTCACTACTGAATTAACAGGAAATAATCTGGACACGCCTCCTCTATATCTATAGCACTCTCTGTTCCAGTGTGCAAACCAGACATCAAGTCCTTATTCTCTTTATGAATCCCACGGATCTGCAGAAGATACCAGAGCACCTCACAATGTACAGAGTCGAACGCCTTCTTGAAATTAACATATACTGCCAGAAACTCCCGATGAAACTCACATCGACACTCCAGAAGAACGTGAAGCGCTAGGATCCGATCAGTTGTTGACTTAGCTGAAGTGAGCCCAGAATGCTCAGATCTCTGAAAAAATAGCAGATGTGAACGAACATGTGTCAACAACAGAGAGGAAAGCACCTTACCTGACACACTGAGAAGTGTAATGGCGCGTTAGTTGTTGCAGTCCTGCCAACCCCCTTTCCCCTTCCAGATAAAGGCGATCAGACCCTTTTTTCAAGTCACAGGGAATGGTATCGGACTGCTAGACAACAAACAGTAACGTATGTAGCTCAGTGATCATGACTTCATCTCCAACTTTCAACAACTTCACACTGATGATGCAAATACCAACATTTTTCCACCTTTCAATTTACTCACAACCTGTATGACCTTTGTTAGATATGTCAGAGAATCATCTATCTATGAATCTACAACCACTACCCAAACACCATCAATGAGATAGCTTTCCGCTTGGAGGGTCACCATGAGCTTCACCTCTGAAGGTGTCCCGCAGTTCTTCGGGGTATTCAAGAATGCTAGGTACTTCAAGCCAATTTGATATTGCTACCTCACACTCCCAGGCACGTATCATCCTTGAGCCTCGCCAGGTAAAACCCAGATGTGTTACATATAGGTATTCTCCTCGATTTGACGCGCAGTCTGATGTTGCGACCAAAAATGTATGATAAATTCCAAACACTCCGATGAATCATGAAGTTCTGTTGGACCTTCCAACGAATACTAACAAGTATATCATCGATCTCCTTTGCCACTCCACTAGCATTGAAAAATTGAGGTGAGAACTATTAAAATCCCAGGCCCCAGAATCATGGTGGCCACTGTATACTGTGGGTGCCAGTAGCTGCAATGATGTCAACCTAACAATAGTTCTGTCTTGTGGCGAGCACTGGTCAACTATAGATTTAAGCTTGGCATAGAACATCTTTTCTTCAAGGGTATATGACTCATTATGAGCTTTCACTACCATAGGAGAGATGAAGGCCAAAGTGTACTTCAACCTCACGAGCTTCATACACTCATCAACCGGAGTTACCTTTATAACGACGTACTGTAGATATGCCTACAGCTACTCCCTCGAGATTGGCCCCATTGGTGAGCCCAGACCAGAGCCACTATATCCAAGCTAAGCTTGCTGAGGGTAGTAGATCGATCTGGAAGAAAGAAAGAATGTTTCAGGCGACCAAGCGGGGAGCTCGTTGGAGGTTTACCCAGGCCTGGTTCGACGTGCTTTTGCCTCATTTACAACAGCTCGTGAACCCGCACAAGGATTGGTGATTTTGACAGGGGTAGGTTGCAAGACCACCCCCACCATAAATGTCCTTTATGTTTACCATTTTCATATGTTTATGATTCTCATTCCCACAACTACACCCACCATCGAACCCAATAAGGAGAGATTAAGACTTGAATATACATATTTGTATTAATCTAATAATCCCAGGTGTTGTGGAAGAGTATACGTACCCACCCCCTTAACACTAGGGGAAGACCATGAAGTGTCGGCCCAGACAGAATTTGCATGATTCAGGGCTTCGCTAATACAGAAGTTCGCGTCAAGCTGCCCAGCTCCCTATCCAAGCCAAGAGAGACCACTTGTCCTCATCCGGATAGAGGACCAAAGAGGGATGTTGCTAGTCTCAAGGGAAGAGCTTAGTTTAACCATAGCACTCCAGGACTCCCATCTCCAGGTCCTGCAAGGATGAAATGTAAGACAAACATATGGGTTTCTGACCTATAAAGGGGTTGGATGACCCCTAATTCAAAGAGTCCATAGTATCTTTTGACGGTTGTCTTCTTCCTCAATCTAATTGTCTAACACACCCTCCTTACTGGCGGGTGACCAATAGGGGCCCAATTTAGTCATCAACAATCTCACCATGTGGCAGGTAGTACTGGGCTCCATAGTACTATTAAAAAAAATCACCTGACATATGAGTGGTGCGTTTTGTGAAATATAAATTCTGAAATTAAAGACTTTTTTGTATTTGATACTGAATTTGAATATTTTTATTGCTAAATATATATTGTCTCATGGGGGCTGTATTACAAACCTGTGTTTCCATATACTTCCATCATAGGAATCATGGCTTCTCCCAATGTCAATTTCTTATTTACACATGTACCAGTTCCTCCTGCCATTGATATTTTTCAATTGTGTATACAATAACTAATCATTATCATCCCTAAAATTTCTAGAGAACATCCTTAAGAAAATTCTCATCACGTATACTACGAAGGTGCCCTTTAGAAATAATTTCGGGACAGTTATAGTATCAAATGAATGGTGTTCCTATGGATTCACTTTTATGATGTACTTTGCAGACTCAGACAACAGCTTCCTCCAAGACTACGCTTTAAATCTCTTCACTTATTGCCGAAATATTCAGGACATATCTTAAGAGGTGAGGTGTAAGTCTCACTTAAGAGACTTGCGGCAAGCAATGGAATCTTCTTCAGTCCTGAAATTTACATATGTACTTAACTAGCATAACAAAATTCCCTTTTTCAACACTTTATGACGACTATTACGAGACTACTGTTTACAGGAATGAGACATATTTAGAAAGGTACATGAATGCTGACAGCAAATACCTCCAACGCTGCAAGTTCAGCATCATTCGTATATACATCCGACATGCCCACTAGAACTACCCCTCCTTGGAATTATTGCACCAACAAATGTCTCTACCAAAGTAGATTCTCAGTAACAGTGACTATTCAAATTCAATCATCAAAAAAATTAGTAAGCGTTTTATGATTTGTACCCTAACATAAAACAAGCTCGAAAAAGAACCAACATCAGACAACATTTAATCGACAATACATGAACATTTAAACAATGACCCGGCCATTTTCTTCATCTTATCTGTCTAGCACTGCTCCTGTTCAAACAAGGTGAGTTTGGAGTGGACTGGATTCCACGAAATCTACTCCAGATCAGTTTGGGGAATGAAGCAGAACTTACGCCTTTTTGCAGACTACGAATAGGATAAAATTCATTACCTGAATATGAAATTTAGTCTCTCTAAAACTAAAAATTTCTTCTTGCAGAGGGTACCCTTGATATTCTTCCTGGTTTAAGAATAAAACCCAGAAAAATTTAGACAGAGGAAGACCATAAACGATTTCCTCGCCGCTACTATACAGTGCGTACTACCGTTGCTCTAACTAGCTATTCATGATGAACCGCAAATTATTACGATTATTCTGGGCCCCAGGAGAGCACATATCGGACTGTATCTTTGCAAATGTTGTAATTCCCCCATAAAGTCCTTGACGGCTATGTACTTAAGTAAATATATATTATTCTGAGCCCCAGGAAAGCAAAAATCGGACTGTATCCTTGCAAATGTTGTAAGTCCCCCAAGAAATTGAAAGTCCTTGATAGCTATGTACATAAGAGATCAAATGACCGTGAGGAATCAGATGTCCGTGATGGGGAAAGTGTCCATGAGGCATTGAATTTCAATGAAGGACTAAATGTCAATATAGAGCAAGGTGTCAGTAAAGAACAAAATTATAATGTAAGGCATGATGTTGAAATACAAAACGTGTCAAAAAGAAATAACCACAAGTTTATTAATAACATGTACTTTAATGCTCGTAGTATTAGGAATAAATTCCAAGAAATACAGGCGTATGTCAAAAGCGAAAATCTCGATATGATAGGAATAACCAAGACATGGTTAAATGGTAAAGAGTTTGAAGCTGAATTTAATATTGCGGGATTTAAACACTTTCATCAGGATAGAAACCACAAAAATGTGGAGGTGTTCTGTTGTACGTTAAAAACAGTATCCATACCCGTGTTTTAGATAAAGAGAAACAGGATGCATATGATAGTTTGTGGGTAGAATTAACCTAAACAAATGGACAAAAAATGAATGCAGGTGTAATATATAGGACAAAACCATTATCATTAGTTGACGATAAACTGCTGTTTCAAGAACTGTCTAGTTTCTGCAACCGGGACCTACTGATAATGGGTGATTTTAATTTTACTGACATTGATTGGACGACCCTTGAACATGGCCTTTTAGGTAGTTGCTTGATAGATTTTCTCGGAGACAATTACTTAGTTCAGCATGTAAAAAAGCCCACAAAACATGGAAATTTACTCGATCTATTGATCACTAGCCGTGAAAGCATAATAACCGATGTAGAAGTGGGTGATACTATTGCAAATAGCGATCACAACTTAGATTCAAATTACTATTTCTTTTTTAGAATAGATACTTGCGTATCTAAAATGCCCGATTTTAGTAAAGCTAAGTTCATAGAACTATATCAGGAGCTTCAGCTTACAGATTGGGAGGTAATTTTAAGCGAAAGACCTGTAGATCAGATGTGGCAAATATTTCAAAATACGCTTACTAAGATG
>NC_134808.1:15375269-15382769 GCF_046742065.1 Oratosquilla oratoria | reverse complement strand
GCCCTCCTCCTCCTGCCACGGTTGATTAGTTGGTCCAGATACCTCCAGTCAGTTTTATTCAACAGAAAGAAAAAGCAACCAACGCTTTTCTCTCACCTTCCTTCCCTTAATTCCTCTTCCCCCTCTCTCTCCCTTCCCCCCAACTCTCTCTCTCTCTCTCTCTCTCTCTCTCTCTCTCTCTCTCTCTCTCTCTCTCTCTCTCTCTCTCTCTCTCTCTCTCTCTCTCTCTCTCTCTGTCTGTCTGTCTCTCTGTCTCTCTCTGTTGAACCTGAAATTTTTCCTTCTACCGTCGACCAGTGTACTTCCCTGACTGCCGCCAGGCGATTTTATCTCACAAACACCCCCCCCTCTCTCTCTCTCCGACGGACAAATGGTCAAGGAGAGATGCTGTAGGTCGCCGCGGCGATGGAAGCAAGAAGTGTCAACGAATAGCCGAAGACGGCCCCGGGTTCTTGGAGAGGCCGCGAGATGAAAGGAAGGAAGGCAGCAGGCGAGGTGAAGGCATAAATGAAGTTGAGATCCCTGGGAGCTTGGAAGAAGAAGAAGAGGAGGAGGAGGAGGAGGAGGAGGAGGGTGACACCTGGAGACGGGGCCAAGCAGGCGAAGGGAGCGGGAAGGGTAGGTGGCAAGAAGAAGGGGGAAGGCGGGAAAGAGGTGGCAAGAAGAGCGGGAAGCGCGGGAGGAAGGTGGCAAGAGGGAGCAGAGCTCGCGGGGGAACTGTGAAGGTCGGAGTGGGGGGGGGGGGGAGTGAGTGGACATGGAGGGGCAACTTTTGCTCTTTTGCTCAGGGGAAGACGCGCTAAACGCCTTCGACTCACTGGCTTCTCAGTTCATCATTTCGTTGCGTTTTATGGCCGGTCCATATTTCCGCCAGGTGGTTTCATTCATCTTAACATCTTGCAGTGAAGGGTCTGATTTCAGTATCATGGTTTTAAAGAGTTTCAACTAACGTGATTTGATTTATCTGAAGGAATGATACCGGTTTCGAGGGAGTTCTGTGATATATGAATAAACATGTAAATGAATAAATAAATATATTAATGAATAAACGAACAAATAAATAAACTTAAAATAAATAGATAGATTAATTGATGAATATATAGATAAATAAACAGACACATAAATAAGTAAACAAACGTATGAATAAATGAATAAATGAATCGAATAAACGAATAATGAATAAATGAATAAATGAATAAATGAATAAATGAATAAATGAATAAATGAATAAATGAATAAATGAATAAATGAATAAATGAATAAATGAATAAATGAATAAATGAATAAACGAATAAACGAATAAACAAATAAACGAATAAACGAATAAATGAATAAATGAATGAGTGATTGAATGAATAAATGAATAAATGAATAAGCGACTGAATGAATAAATGAATATATAGAAAGATAACTAAATTAGTAAATAAATATATAAGTAAAAATAAATAATTAATAAATATATGCACAAATAAATAAATAAATGAATAAATAAATAAATAAATGAATGAATAAATAATTAAAAAATATGTAAATTAACCAATAATTTAACAAATAAACAAACATATTTATAAATAAATAAATAAATAAATAAATAAGTAAATTAATTGATTAATGTATGGGTAAATAGATAAGTAAATAAATGAATGAAAGAATAAATAAATACATAAATAAAAATACATACATACACACACACATATATATATATATATATATATATATAATATATATATATATATATATATATATATATATATATATATATGTATATATATATATATAAACAATGAAATAGGTAAGTTGGTAATACATAGATAAATAAGTAGATATATAAATAGATAGATAAACAAATAAATAAATAAACAAATATTATTGATGAATGAATGAATTAATTAATAGATATATATTGATGAATGAATGAAAAATTAACAAGTTTATATATAAATAGATGAATATATAAAATGAAAGGGTCACTCTTTATCTTTTCATTGAACGGGTATTAAATGAGGTTTATTTGTTCATGAAGCGATATATATTCTGCTTTTAGTGACATTCTTAAAACATTTGGCTAAGACCAAGAATGCTCCCATCAGTCACAACTTATCATATTGTATATTATATATATCATAATGGGTATTATAATGACGCATTCGCATTTTTCTTTGGGGGGGGCAAATTTGAAACGATTTTATTCGGCTGAAGTCAATATCTTTATGTCATAGAAGATAAACAGACCAGTGAGTTAGATGTCTTGCAAAAGGAATGAGAAACGAATTCAAGGGAGAAAGCAAGAGATCGAGACGAAAAGGAAGATTTCTTGAGGATTTTATAATTCATTTTTAATTGCCAAAGGTTTTCTCTTAACCGAATCAAATCGACTGACACCAGAACGAAATAAGTTGTTAGAGAATTGCCTAATCATTAGATATGGATGGCAAGACGATAGCAGAAGAAAAGATGAAGAGAGAATAGGTGGAAGACGAATAATAAGAGGGAGAGCACAAAGGGAGGTGTCTGATCTTTTGATGACGCCTGTTTTCTCTCTACTAAACTGCTTGTTATTAGCAAAAATAGATTTTGTAAACTATGCTAAGGAATGAAAGGATTGATCCAGATAGCTGTAAAGTAATTCAACCCAATTTTCTTTTTTTATGGCTGAATGAGACTGTTCACGATAAGAACAAAATATTTAGCCTTTTTTGCTGCAGGGGGGGGGGAGAGGAGGCGTTTCTTCAGTTGGATAAAATTGCCTTGGGGTAGCTAGAATAAATACTTAAGTCGGGAAACTCACGAAAGAGTTAAAACGTGTCAATGTTAATATATTTCAAGGATTATATGCTTCCTAACGCTGGGCGAGCTACAAAAAGGTGGTTCTCCGGCTACAAGGGGTTATCACACTCTTCCAACCTCCGATTAATTGGCGGTACCGCCCACCTTCAGAACTTTTTCCGCCGGAAAATCACTATGGGAAACTAATACACCGAATGCCATTTTATACGCTGGAAGAAATTTGTTTTCCTCCTGTATATCAGATTCCTTCCCAAAAGCTGCACGTTGGAAATCTGCTTCAACAGTCAAAGGAAAAATGTCCCAGTGTGATAACACCTTACAGCACTGGATCTCTATTTGTGGCCCATGGACCTCTATTGGGCCACAGTGCAGCCACAGACCGAAAAATACTGGTAGTCAGTGGATGCCTGGCGAGGATTCTATTCAGTGTTGAAATGATCCCCGGGAGACTAAGGAACAGCAATGTACAAGTTTGGGATACATGAGGGTCGATATCATCTAGGCTAGAGAAACTAAATTGTATTATATAAATCCTTTATTGCGATGACGAGTTGCAACCACTCTGCTACCAAAGATGGAGGTGCGCTACACAGCAAGGGGACGGTGTCACAAAGATAAACAAGATAAGAGGTGCCAAGGATGATAGAATACCCTAGGTATCCGGAATATAAGAAAAAAACATCATCCTGTACGAAATGGGTATTTTGTTCCTCTTAATATCGGGCGAGTTTATTTACGTGGAGGTTGATGTCGAGACTCTGGGCAGAAGGGTTCCGCGCAAGAAAACCGTAGAGGAGTCTCCGGCAGGTCCGCGGGAAGCCGGAACACCGGATACGAATCCCCAGAGGAGCCCGAGACACGGAAACGGATCGCCATAGAGAATAAAACAAGGAAACGGACCCCAAGGAGGCGATAAAACAAAGAGGCGGCCTGCAAAGAGAATGAAACACGGAAATGGGCTCCGAGGAGAACGAAACAAGGAAACTGACCCTGAAGGCAAACAAAACACGAAAATGAACCCCAAAGGCAAGAAGGAAATGGCCCGTGGAGAGAGGCAGGGAAGGAAGGAGGGCAGGCAACTGGACGTAAGGCGTTCAGAATAGGAAGGAGCAGGAGGAGGAGGAGGAGAAGGAGGAGGAGGAGGAGGAAGAAGAGGACAGCCACCGGCTGGACACAAAAGCGAGTGTGGAATGCATTGGCCCTTTCTTCCTATGCAACCTGCCTTAGTTGTGACAAGGGTCAATACCCACCCTACCCTCCCTTCCTCCCTCCTTTCCTTCTTTCCTTCTCTCCCCCCCTTCTTTCCTTCCTTCCTTCCCTCCCTCCTTCCTTCCTTATTTACTTCCTTCCCCCCTCTTTCCTTCTCTCCTTCCTTCCTTCCTTCCTTCCTTCCTTCCTTCCTTCCTTCCTTCCTTCCTTCTTTCCTTCCTTCCTTCTTTCCTTCTTTCCTTTCTTCCCTCCCTCCTTCCTTCCTTCTTTCCTTCCTTCCCTCCCTCCTTCCTTCTTCCTCTCCTTCCTTCCCTCGTTCCTTCCTTCCTTCCTTCCTTCCTTTCTTCTTTCCTTCTCTTTCCCTCCCTCTCTCATTCCTTCCTTCTTTCCTTGCTTCCCTCCCTCCTTCCTTCCTTCTTTCCTTCATTCCCTCTCTCCTTCCTTCCTTCCTTCCTTCATTCTTTTGCTTTCTTTTCGTCTTTCTTTTTCTTTTTACTTTTTCCTTCCATCTCTCTCCCTTTAATCTTTCCTATCATTTTCTGTCCTCTCTCTTTCCCTTCTTTCTCTCGTCCTTACATTTTTTCTTCTCTTCCTTAATCCCCCCCTTAATACTTCCTTCCTACTTTCCATCCTCACCCTCTTTCCCTTCCTTCCTCACTTCTTCCCATCCTTTCTCTTCCCTCCTTTCTTTCCTCTTTTTCCTCACGCCTGCATTCCTTCCATCCCTTCTTTTCCTATTCCTTCGTCTCTTTTTCCTTTCCTTCCTTGGTGATAGAAATCTGGACTGCGTTCTTTGAAAATTGCCATCGCCATTGTCTTGTTGAAGCGTATTTTAATGGAAGAAGGATTCAGTCCTCAAAGGGTTAAAAGTCATTCCAATTACCCCGTTGGGGAATGTCGTCCCCCTCGAGGATTTTAGTCTGATTAAAGCCAGCTGGATTTATTCAGCTGGGGGGGGTGGAAGCTTCACTTCTCTCCTTCGTCTTCTGATGCCCTTCCAGGTGATCAATCGAATAAAGACTCTGGCAAGCAGGTAGCTAGGCACTTTCAGACCACTCACTCGCTGAGTTAACCAGTAACGTCGTGAACTAGATAGATGCACTGTGGTGTTGGACAGACATATTGCTAGTCAGTGGACAAGTTAGTCAGTCAGTCAGCAAGATAAGTACAGCTGGATTTCAAAATTTGTCGACAATCTTGTGATACCTGCCTGTCCTAGCAAAGAAACAACAGATTTACGATTTGCTTAATATATTGTAGATAATGTCACATCTGGTTACTAATGTCATATAAGATAGTTTGAAATTATATCAAGTACTCTCAGGTGCTCTATTTATTTACATGGAGATTCCATGAGCTTGTTTTCTAATTATAGAATACGAGTGTAGTCTCAAAAATCAGACATGTGGGATGTCAATCAGCTATTTACTTAGGTAAACTGGTAAGTAGCCAGTCAATCTAGCCAGACGTCTAAGCAGTCTATCAGTGAATCAGTTAAACTACTAATCACTCAGTCTGTTACATTGTTAGTCAAAAAGTCTACCATTCAAGTAGCCAGCCAGTCAGCTAGCAAAATAGGCTATCAGTCAAATAGTCAACTAGTTTAGCATCCACCTAATCGACTAGTCATGTAACTACATAACCTACATCTGAGTCAATAGGCAGGCAAGTTAAGACGTTGTCACACTAAATCATTTTTTGTTCGACTGTTGCAGCATATTTGCAGCCCGCAGTTTTCGGGAAGGTATTTGATATGCTGGAGGAAAAGAATTTTCTTCCGGTATATCAAATGACATTCTATGTAAATTGTTTATACAACACAGCATTTCGCTATAGTGATTTTACGTCTAAAAAAGTTTTGGAGGTTGGTGGTGTCGCCGATTAATCGGATGTTGAAGGAAAAATAGCAATTTGATCATTCTGTAGAAACTCGGACAAGGCCACTCATCAGTCAGACATCTTGAATTCTTTGGTATTTTGAATCAAAACTTAATTCGCAAATGACAAATCCACCAAATAGATCGACAGAGACAGTTTCAATGCACTGAGGAAGTAAGATACATGTATCTACATTAATGTTTGGATATCAATCATAGGTCTTCCTTTAGTTACGTCGCAAAACAATTTCACTCGAGAAGCAGCGGAATGAGGTGATGATCGGCCGAGGATTCTAAGACATACTATGTAGATTAGCATGTACACATTGGTTTGGGCGATTCACAAATAAAGGGGAAAGTGCTTTTGGTATGTATATATGCGTACACTAAATGTATCCATGTATGTATGTATATATATATATATATATATATATATATATATACATATATATATACATATATATATATATATATTTATATACATATATATATACATATATATATATATATATATATATATGTGTGTCTGTGTGTGTGTGTGTGTGTGTGTGTGTGTGTGTGTGTGTGTGTGTGTGTGTGTGTGTGTGTGTGTGTGTGTATGTGTGTGTATATATGTATATATATATATATACACATGTATATATATATATGCATATATAAATGTATATATATATATATATAAATATATATATATATGTTTATGTATATATACATATACACTGAATGGTTCCCAGTGATCAATTAATATATTTTTTCAACCACAAATAACTTTTAATTCCATGCCATCGCAGTCGAGACTGAAGAATCGCTCGATGGAGGCATTCGTTGGAAATTGAAACGTGGACAAGCCGAGGATTCGAACCCAGCTAACCCGTAACAAAGTTACAGTGACTTAAACCAATGCGATATCATATATATATATATATATATATATATATATATACATATATATATATATATATATATATATATATATGTATATATATATGTGTGCGTGTGTGTGTGTGTGTGTGTGTGTGTGTGTGTGTGTGTGTGTGTGTGTGTGTGTGTGTGTGTGTGTGTGTGTGTGTGTGTGTGTGTGTGTGTGTGTGTGTGTGTGTGTGTGTGTGTGTGTGTGTGTGTAGGTACTTTTTGCACTGAAGATGTAATATACGAAAGCACTCAGCTTCGTTAGTTTCTTTTTCCAAGTGATCTACTTTGCATGTATGTGTGTGTTTGTTTGTGTGTGTATGTGCGTATGTATATATAGATATATATCTTTTTCAACCACATATCACTTTTAATTCCATACCATCGCAAACGAGACTGAGAATCGCTAGAAGGAGGCATCCGTGGAAATTGCAACGTGGACGAGCCGAGGATTCGAACCCAGCTAACCCGTAACAAAGTTACATTGACCTAACCCAATACGCTATCAAGAGAGATTGGGTTATTGGGTTACGTCAATGTAACTTTGTTACGGGTTAGCTGGGTTCGAATCCTCGGCTCGTCCATGATTCAATTTCCAACGGATGCCTCCTTCGAGCGATTCTCAGTCTCGTTTCCGATGGTATGGAATTAAAATTGATATGTGGTTGAAAAATATATTAGTTGATCACTGGGAACCATTCAGTGTGCTTGTATATAT
>NC_134808.1:15360269-15362769 GCF_046742065.1 Oratosquilla oratoria | reverse complement strand
CAATAAAAACATTAGACACATGTTAAGCAGAATGACATTGTAAAAAGAACAAAAGAACAGCATGGAAAGAACTGATTAGGAGACTGCCAACAAACTGGCCAAATAATCAAAAGGTGTCAAGATGATCAGGTGAACAAATGCATAGATTATACGAGTACAGGTCAATATCATGTTGTATCTCTATAAATATTTTCTTATATATATAAAATTACTTATTTGGTAATTACATATTCTACTAAATTCTACAGTTTCTTCTATACACCCAAGTTGCTATACAATATCATGGATGAGCGTTTCATTAAATTTACTAGATTCTTCTTGTACATATTTCTATTTCTTCAGCCTGGCCAAGCTTCTTAAGATTTTTTATTTCACTTAAGTTTCTTATTATTCCTCCAGTTCATTATATCACTCATCATTTTTTGTATCTCATCTAACGTATTATATTGATAACTGTCCAAAGTGAGCATTGTGTTGCTTAGTACCCTAGACAGTTCCATCATACACAGTATACGTCATGTTGTATTGGTCCCATTACACTACCTTGTGATACTCCTTTATAAAGTTTTCTAGCTCTTTAGTTTTCTATTGTAATATATGTCAGTAAATATATGTAAGATTCATATCTTATATTGAGATATTATGATCGCTGGCTGAGTGGGTCAGAGCATCACTACTTACGATGGAGGTCGAGGTGGCGATGGTTCGAGCCCTGCCTCGAGTGAGTTGGACCAAGGGCATAGTTAATTAAATTTCACACTAAAAGTCCTCTATAAGGGGCACCGTCCTAGGTTCCTGATAGGGGGATTTCGCGACGTTAAACGGAATCATGATCTATAGTATCACATATTGTAGTAGGATAGATTATTCGTTGTCTATTATTTTTACTACATTATCCATTATTAAAGGATGAACTTTTTTATGTTGATTGAGCTTCTATTGTATTTTTTTGTGTGTGCTATAATAGTTATTAGTGTGATATTGTCTTTATGATTTTTGACAATTGTAACAAGTTTGATGTAGATCTCCTTTCTTTTATATGTAGGTTTGGTGCATGCTAAATTCTTAGTTTGTGGGAACTTAGAAAATGTGAGTCTCGTATTCATGACTTGAATGATATATGTTATTTGTTTGTTGGCTTACATATAGCGTTCTTTATTCTGAATGCCCTATCATATCTAATCAACTATAAAATAAATAAGTACCTATCTTATTATTGCCTACAATGTTATGTAGCCATTCTCATTCTTTTCTGAATACTTTATATACATTCTTACATACAGTCTAAGGGCCTTTGTTATCCATTTCATTATAATATTTTATCTTTTTTTTTTCTAATAAGATTGTTACAGCTGTTTCTCATTATCCTGCATGTTATTTCTGATTGATCAATCTTTTCCGTAAGTGGTCAGTGACTCGTAGGGAGTGCGTCCACCCCTTTTATGGACTTGTATTTTGTCTGTCTTGAAACCCAACACATCCTGCACTAAAGCGAGAGACGAATAAAAAAAAAAAAAGACAAATGAAATAAGAATAATGATAAATAAATAGATAAATAAAAAATGGCCTACAACCCTCAAAATATGCTTTGATAAACTTATAAAACACTGAATGTAAGCTATCGCACACTCATTAGCGATACTGTGTTAACTTCCCCCGGTCAAATCCACCCTGCCAGCTATGTGGCCGGCCAGTATGGTGTAAGCAGGGCATGAATACATTGATCCAGACCCGGTGTGAACTTCCTGTGGGTTCTCCATGTGGGCGCCAGCAATATATTCTTTCCTTCCCTAAGGACGATCGACTATCCTTGATATGGGATCAGGAGGTTTAGAATGGATATAATGGCTCTGAGGTGAAACATGGCAAAAGTGAAATCAGTAATGGGGGTTACTCCTACTTGTCGGGCCCCAGCAATGGTGCCCACTTCAAGGAAGTAACTCTGGGTAATTTAGTTTATTGACAAAATTATAATATACAACATAATACATTACATAACTTTCTTAAACTTAGTATGGTTTAGTTAATCTACAAACTATTCCATACATCGAGTCTTGAAGATAGAAACCCTCTATAAACTTCAGCATACATGCATTATATATATGTACCTTCCTCACAGTTGCCGTTATAGAGGTTTACTCCAGTTGATGAGTATATGATGTTAGTGAGATTAAAACATGCCTTCATCTCTTCTAATGCAGTGCTCCTACGGAAGCATGTGATCTTGAATACATGATTTATGTTAACTTGACCATGGACCACACATGCTCCTTTAGACGGCCTTAGTGTTGTTGCTGGTACCGACAGAGTTGGCAATGACGCATGCGTCCATCGCCATAGCTCAAGAATAGTTCTTTCATTTTGTATTTTGTCAAGTTCATAAAAATTGTGAATAGCTGGTTTCTAGTATGAGGTGAGTGTCACACCGATAGGCTTGGTATAGCAATGGCCGAAAGATTGGAAAGGAGCTGCAGGTGTAAGTTCTTTGTTCCCCGATCAC
>NC_134808.1:15335269-15337769 GCF_046742065.1 Oratosquilla oratoria | reverse complement strand
TAACTGTAACATTTTGAATTCCCCGTCCTGCGAATCCCTGGTTGAAAAACACTGGCCTAGAGAACTTGTCATTCCAACTACTTTTGCAGGATTACCACCTGAGTTGCAAAAGGTGAGCGAGAGTATTGCCTACTTAACAATCGAGTTATTAGGAGTTTTGCATATTACGATCTTGACTGCAATTCTTTTGGTGTCTTATCAACGCTGGGCCGTGCGGTAGCCCAGCGGATGCCGTGTCGAACTCCTGAGCATGTGGGCGTGAGTTCGATTCCCGTGGCCCGCTGCGTGCTTCTTGCGGTGGTTCCTGAGAGCCCTGGCCAGGCGGGGAGGCGACACAAATATTGACGAAAAAAATACATTGTTTTTTTTCCCGTCGTACTTCTTTACATGATTCGTAGGAGGAGTTCTAGAGTTTACAACTAAATAATGCTTCTTTGATTCGAAAACTTACCTTTCTATTATGGCTTTAGATAAATTTTGTGCTTCATATCCCATTATGTTTTCTCACACTAGAATAGTCAAGGTAATGAATTAAAATTATACCATAGCTAATATATCCAGTCATTAAAGGGTCAAATTTCATGAGTTTTAAAGTATAATAATGTTCGTCCTTCATAAATTAAGATGACCATAACTTTGGCCCAAAGCCATGACTTGCGCTTGATTTTGATTAAAGTGAAGGAGAGTTGCGCAGTGTTGTCGTCAGCTTCACTCTCTCGTCCCTACCTATCTTTATCCAGTGACAAGATGGAGTCGAGATGACAGATGATAGGTTAGAATACAAGAAATATGGTGTTATAATATCACCCGGGAAGAAAGAAACTGGTCATTGGCAATCCACTCACAACTCTGAGTTTGTGTAATCTTATCATAAGAACTGACCATATAAGACCATAAGAATGGAGGAGACTACATGAGACGATAAGGTAGTTCTATGTCCCATACCACCTGTCATCTCTATGCATAAAATCAACAAATCTTTTCTTTAAAAAAAATAAATTCAGCGTTCACTGTTTGGTTACTAAGTCTACTCCATTTGATAACCACATGTCTTGCCTGTTTTTCTCTTAAACCCAAGTTTAATTGAAACCACAAAATTACGTTTGGGTTTCACTAGATGCATGTACAAATGTATTATGAGTACTTACAGTCAGCTCTCTTTTAAAAAAGCAGATCCAGAGAGCGCAAAACCGGTATTTCCCATATGGTAAATTATTGCACATTACAATGATATAAACGTTTCCAAGTAGAACATCATTACGGAATACACCAAAAGAATTACGCTTGATTTATATATATATATATATATATATATATATATATATATGTATATATATATATATGTATATATATATATATGTATATATATATGATATAATATAATGTAATATAATAAAATATAACATAATATGATATAATATAATTTATATAATATAATATAATATAATATAGATATATATAATATAATATATATAATATATATATAACACAATATAATGTAGTACAATATAATGTAATATATAATATAATATCATAACATAATCTAAGATATAATATGATATAATATAATATGATATATATATATATAAAATATAAAATAATATAATATAAAATAATATAATATAATATAATATAATATAATATAATACAGTATAATATAATATAATATAATATAATATGATATAATATAATATAATATAATATAATATAATATAATATAATATAATATAATATAATATAAAATAATATAATATAATATAATATAATATAATATGATATATTATGATATAATATAATATAATATATATAATATAATATAATATATAGTATAATGTAATATGATGCAATAAAAGATAATATGATATAACATAATAAAATGTAACATAATATAATATAATATAATATGATATAATATAATTGATGTAATATATTATGATATAATATAATATAATGTAGTATAATATAATATGACATAATATCATATAATATGACATAATATAATATGATACAATATAATATAAAATATAATAGAATATAACATAATATAATATAACATGATATAATGTAACAATATAATATAATATAACATGATATAATGTAACAATATAATATAATATAATGTAGTATAGTATATAATGATATGATATGACATGATATGATATGATATGATGTAATATAATATAATATAATATAATATAATATAATGTAACATAATATAATTTGATAAAATATAATGTAATATAATATAATAATATAATATAATATAACATAATATGATATAATATAATATAATATGATATGATATAATATAATATAATATGATATAATATAATATAATATAATATAATATGATTTAATATAATATAGTTTAATGTAATATAGTATAATATAATATAATATAATATAATATAATATAATACAACATAATATAATATAATATAATATGATATAATATAATATGATATAATATGATATGATATGATATAATATATCATATAAT
>NC_134808.1:15327769-15330269 GCF_046742065.1 Oratosquilla oratoria | reverse complement strand
CTTAGATTCATACAGCTAAGTTACCCGATTTTAGAAGAGCTCAGTTCATAGGACTACGTCAGGACCTTTAGCTTACAGACTGGGAGGCAAAATTAGTAGAAAGACCTGTAGATAATATGTTGGAAATATTTCAAAATACGCTTACTAAGATAATTCATACTTACATCCCGTATAAGGACAGATGTCCCCCAAATCAGGCTCGTCCGAAATAGCTTGACAAAGAAACTGAAAAAAGTATTGCTAAAAAGAGACAAGCTTATAAGAAATATAAGTGCTCGGGTGCACTTAATGGCTATCAAAGTTATATAATAATAATACAGAAAGATTAAAAAAAAAAAAAAAAAACGAAAGGACAATGCGACATGAATATCGCTGATAAACCCAAAGAGAATCCCAAAGAATTGTATAGTTACATTAGAGTTAAAAAGGTTATTAAGAACCACATTGGTCACTATCATCTGCTGACGGTCAACTTGAATATTCAAATGAAGGAATGTGTGATATTTTAAACAATTATCTTAGCTCGGTATCCGTAAACGAAATACCTCAAAGTGAACTCCAAAATAAAACCTGTGAAAATGGTGAACTTACTCACTATGGTAAATACAGCAAAAGAAAATATTAAAAGATATATAGAAAAAATCAAAGTTAATAAAACATCAGGTCCTGACGGTTGGCACACAAGAATCTTAAAGGAAATGAAAAATGAGATTGTTGTTCCATTAGAAACTATTTTCAAGAAAACCATCATATCCGGAGATGTCCTAAGAGAATGGAAGATAACTAACGTTACTCCTATATTTAAAAAAGGTGACAAAGAGAAACCAAATAACTACAGGCCTATTAGCTTGACTTCAATTGTAGGAAAGATTATGGAAACTATCATCAGGGATACTGTCGAACACCATTTAGAAAGTAACTGTTTGATAAATGATAGCCAGCATAGATTCAGACGGAAACGTTCTTGTATGACTAACTTACTCGAATTCTACAACACAGTCATATCAAATTATAACAAAATAAACAATATAGATTTAATATATTTAGATTTTGCAAAAGCTTTTGACACTGTCCCACACGAAAGACTACTTACTAAATTAGCTTCACGCGGAATAAGTGGTAGCCAATTAAGTTGGAGCAGTAATTGGTTAAACGATCGAAAACAGATAGTTTTTCTAAATGGCAAAACTTCTAGATGGAAAAATGTTACGAGTGGAGTTTCTCAGGGTTCCGTTCTTGGGCCACTTATACTCATAGTATATATAAATGATATAGACCACGGACTGAAATCTGTTGTCTCCATATTTGCTGATGATACAAAACTGTGCGGAATGGCAAATGATCACTTAAACCAATTAGATATTCAAGAAGATTTAGATAAACTACAGCAATGGTCTGAAAAGTGACTCATTAAATTTACCACAAGTATATGCAAAGTTATGCGGATAGGTAAAAATAACAGTAAGTACGATCACAAATTATTTGGAAATTCGTTAACAAAAGTGGATAGTGAAAAGGATCTCGGCGTAGTTATCACTAACAAAAACAGAGTAATAAGAAGCCAAAGAGTCGTGAAAATACAAAATAAGATCGACGCTGCATAAAAAGGTAGTTAAGACATCTTCAAAGTATAAGTGTGGAAAAATAGCAAAAGATTGATATGGATACCCGATAGAAGAAGAGAAATGTAACAGAAGAAAAATTAGATAAACAAGAATTTCAATGTCTTGAAGAAATGAGAACGTAACGTTTTGGAAGTGATGAAAAAATGAAGAAGATAACCGATTATTCGGGTGCAGCTTGCTCTACCTGGAGCTGAAATAAGATGAAAATAAGACAATTTCTCTGAAACCAAGCCTACGCGAAATCAATTTTTTGTGATAGGAGTTACCAACAGTCAACTTTCTCTAATGAAGTTGTCTATATAAATTGCTCGTCCTTTCTCTAAATATGATTCTTAATTCTTCTGTTGACTAATGGCAGTTACTTATCAGCACCTTTACTTTTAATTAGAATATGTCTAAATGCATACAATTTTTCTCCAATAAATAACTGTTAATTGAAAAAAGATCATCGTATTGTGACAGTACGCTTTAAAAGTGTTACATACGATCATGGTAGTAAAAACTTTAGTTATATACAATACTCGTATATTGCTATCGACCTTATATAGAAATCTCAGTAATGAAATTATTATTTATTAAAGTGATTGCAGGTGATCATTTCCATGAGAGTGTTTCTATCCTTAGACACAGTATCACACCAAAGAGATGGATTCATAGAAATGGTAAAGGAAAGATCTTAGACTAAGCGCAAAATGAGACGCATGCGACATAGGAGACACAGGTGACGCAGCATAGAACAAAGGTAGACAAACTATTGCTGAGCTGAAGCACATTCTGAACTTTTCTCTCACATGAAATCCTGAGGTAGTACATCTATAAGTATTTCAAGTGAAAGAGAAGTTCAAACTGTACTTCAATTCAGGAATAGCAAGTCT
>NC_134808.1:15320269-15322769 GCF_046742065.1 Oratosquilla oratoria | reverse complement strand
TTTGTAACCAATCTGTGAAAGCTCGCTTCTTCTCTTCTACAACCTTCTTTGTTTCCTCCTCCCACCATTCACTACCCTTCCTTCTATTTCCTCCTGTCCTTCTTGTTCCGCACACCATCTTTGCACACTTTGTGATTACCTCCTTGAACCATCCCCATTCCTCCTCCACACCTAACTCTACTCTATCCTTCACTCCCTCCCACTCCTCCTTCAGCTTCTTTTTGTACTCCTTCTCCTTTTCCTTTTCATTCAAAGAGTTCACTCTAAGAACCTCCCTCCCTATACATACATACATACATGTATATATATATATATATATATATATATACTATATATATATATATATATATATATACATGTACACATATATATGTATATATATATATTCTATATATATACATATATATACATGCATAAACAATACATATATATAAATATATATATGTAAATATATATGTATATATATCTATATATATATCTGTGTATATCTATATATATATATATATATATATATATATATATACATACATGTATTTATATATATATATATAAATATATATGTATATATATACATATATATATATACAGACATATATATATACATATATTTATATTTACATATATATATATATATATATATATATATTTTTATATATATATATATACATATATATGTGTGTGTCTGTCTGTGTGTGTGTGTGTGTGTGTGTGTGTGTGTGTGTGTGTGTGTGTGTGTGTGTGTGTGTGTGTGTGTGTGTGTGTGTGTGTGTGTGTGTGTGTGTGTGTGTGTGTGTGTGTGTGTATGTGTGTGTGTGTATGAAATATATGTATTTACATATATATATGTATATATATATGTATATACATATATATATATATAATATATATATATATATATATATATATATATATATATATGTTTGTGTCATTATGGCATTTTGGGAATAAAATCTCCTACTGGGGTTCGAACCCTCGCCTGAGTGGCTTGCTTCTTACAAGACGCTGATCGCGTGATGGTACGATCTTTGTCTTGTAAGAAGCAAGCCGCTCAGGCGAGGGTTTGAATCCCAATAGGAGAGTTTATTTCCATATATATGTATACATATATATGTTTATATATATATATATACATATATATATATACATAAACACACATATATATATATGTATATATATATAAAAACACATATACATGTATATGTATATATATATATATGTATATATATATATATATATATATATATATATATATATATGTATATATAAGATTGAAGGTGAAAGAAGTTGACGAGGAGAAATGGGAGAATTTTACGCCTGAACGTTTCGACCCGCAGGGTCTTGATCACAAAGCTAACAACTCAAACGTAACCGGATATTTTATACACGGACGGGTCGTCTTATGGGACGCTTCGGAGAGCTTGTTATTTTATCTGCGTATTCTTTTATTATTAATAAGCTTGTGGCTTTTGCTAAACATATAAATCCTTCTCTATGGTTAATGTTGTTATTAGTGTAGATATATGCTGCCTCAATTGTCTTCCTTAGTTTCTTGGATGATCCTTTATATGATACGGTTGTGTTGTTCCAGTCTGGAAGGTGACCATGTTTATCCACATATATTACTATGGAGTTAGATGTCCTATGGGCTTTTACGTCATTTTTATGTTCATTTATCCTTTTATTAAGTCCGCGACCAAATTCACCAAAATATGAAGAGGGACAGCTTTTACATGGGATTTTATAAACAACGCTGTTTTCGTTAGTGGGATTATTGTCGCTACGTGTTATCAAATGTCCTACTTTGCTACCTGACGTCCTGGCTATTTTGATGCCCGCTTTCAGGAGAAAAGTGTCTAGGTATGAATTAACATTAGAGTTTGGTACTGTGATATATCTGGTTTCATTATTACATTTATTATCATTCTTATTTTTATTTTCATCTTTACTTTTGTTAATTCTCCCATTTCTCCTCGTCATCTTCTTTCACCTTCAATCTTATTTGTCATAATACAGTCAATATATATATATATATATATATATACATACGCACACACGCACACGTACGCACACATGTATTATAAAGGATTACAAAAGAAGAGCATGCCGACAGGAGACCTTTTGATCCATAAATAGGTTGAGTGCGAAATAAAATAAATAAAATAAGGTAGATAAATACATTTATAATGCTAAATAACAAACACACAGATAAATAATAAACAATAATAAATAAACAGGTGAATGATAATGATATATAACAAATTATAAGTAAATAATAAAAATAGACAGATAAATAATGATGAATAGTAATAAATAAATAAATTAATAAAATAGAGAAAAATGAATGGCAGACATTACAGCATATTGCTTGTGTGTGTATCTAAATGAATCTTAAATATTCTAAGTGTTCACCATTGCACTGCCTGTTCAGGAAGTTTATTCCATTAATTTACTACACGATTGGTGTAGTTGTTTTTACCTATTTCCAAACCTAATCCACTTC
>NC_134808.1:15297769-15302769 GCF_046742065.1 Oratosquilla oratoria | reverse complement strand
CAGTAGAGAATCTCAGAGGGCATTCTATGGTCGAGGGTATTATATTCTCTTCTGCCACACAAATATATTCCTTCTTCGCTCTTTTTTTTTTTTCTTTTTTTTTTTTCAATTGAGTGTGCTTGTGGAAGAAGATCGTCTGAAAGAAGAAGAAGAAGAAGAAGAAGAAGAAGAAAAATACGAACATTAATGGAGGATATTTTCATCACTCGAGATGCACAGATGACTTCTCAGCATATGACTTGCAGGATATGCTCAGTCATCTCAACATGGAAGGACTCAGGATAAACTTGAAAATGAATAAGAACAAAACCAAATTAATCTTCAAATTCAGTTTCAAGTGAAAGTAATTAGTGACACTCTTGAAAAGGTAGACTTATATAACCATTTTGTCTAGATACTAAAGTTGACTGAATATTACAATTTCTTGGACAATATTTGATAAATATAGGAACCTGAAAAGGTCTTCCTATCTGTTTGAAACGCAAATTATATAAATGGTGTGTAACCCCGTCTATATGGTCTATGAATGTTACATATTAATTTGACGAAGGCAATGGAGACGAAGAAAAGGAGTGTACCTTGGCTAAGAGAGCAGTCAGGAGTGAAATGGTATAGGCAACAAAGTAGTAGAAGTAGATTTGGGAAAAGTAAATGACTAGAAATGATAATAGAAAATTAAATAAGTATGTTAATGACTGGATATCGCAAGATAATAATCGTGGAAGAAGACCAGAATGAAGATGGAGGAAAGAGGAGAGAAGATCGTAGGGGTGACGTTGTAAAAACTGGTACATACGAACAAGTCATAAAAAAGCTGGGTGAGATCTTTGTTGGGAAATGGGCTCTAAATGATTGATTATATATTTAACTTGACCTCTATGTTTACATGGGGGAAAAAACAAGAAATTGCATGTCTATTTTCAGTGATAAGGAAAATGGTAGAGTCTGTCATATGACCTTATATCAAACTTCAATCAGCGTGGATATAAGCAATATTACGTTGTTAACCTACTGGAGCTCTGTAATGTGGCTGTCACCTATTCCAGTGTAAGAAATAATGTGAAGATCACATATTTGAATATCCATAACCTTTGTTACTTTCAACAAGGAAGTGTCCTGGTCTCGCATCTTCTTAGTCACGAACTCAAGTTCCGCATTTCTCCCCGGTTTTTAGTAATGACTGTTTCCTGCAAAGGTGACTGTCGCAGCTACGTGACTCCTAACGAGAGCTCCTCTTCACCTTTTTCTGTGATACTACTCCCACCATCCGGCAACTTCAGCCGCTTAACTCTACATTTCTTTGTTCGAGAGTATATCCTGACACTCTGTCGAAAAATGGTACCTCGCCACATATAATAAGCTGGTTCCTCCACTCTGTTCATTACCAATAATTCATTTGTGTTTTACGTTTCCTCTTTGCTTTGTTATTTCCTCCTAGATATTCTTCTCTCTCCCTGTCATGAAGACAGTCTCATTGTCTCTAATAGTGTGTCTTGAGACACCTACAACTTCGAATATTCTCAACTTTAAAGTCCTCTTTATTGAGCTAAGAAAATATATTTGTGGAGACTGTTCAGGAAAGCACAGTAGGAATTAGACAACAATATTTAGAATGATCATGGACGCGTTGCAGATAAGGATTTAAAAACTAAGACTTCTAGAACAGCAAACAAAAAGACGGGAACTCGGGGACAGAAACCACCAGTCTTTTATTGAGTGCAAGTTTCAGTTAAGAAGATCACTTAGGCGTATTGCTAGTACAGGAAGAGGAATATAGAATATGATATTTGGCAGAGACAGTTTGGAAAGAAATGGAGAAGACTTTTAATGGGTGAGAACGTTTGGTCAAGTCACTTTCCCAAGAAATCGCCTTCAGTGAGGATGATATAGAATTCTTTAGTGGTGATTCTTTAGTCAAGATTAATGTTGACGGAAGGGCCGACCGGTATTGTGTATAAAGAATATGAACTAGATCATCAGTTTCTAAGAATTCTGGGGGTGGCAATGGTTACTATTCAAGAATAAGAAACGATGGCAGTGGATTTGCAGGGATTTGCAGTATATTCCGAAGAAAGATTTGTCTTCTTTTAGAAAGCTTTGTCTAAGTGATTAACCTTAGAAAGGAGCTGTATTACCTCAAGGGTTGGCAGAGTATATGATTCATAAGAAATTAGTCGGTAATACTGATAAAAAAGCAGGTATACCTGAGTTTCTAGAGTATTTAGGGCATGAGATTATGACTTTAGAGATCACCAAAGAGCAGAGTAAGACTATTCAAGAATCATACGTAATTTTGGTTGACCTTACTAATATATTCAGATTTCTTTTTCACAAGGGAATCCAAATGGCAATATACACTTTTTGTTTACCCATAGAAGTTGCACAATATAGTGTTCATTATTTCATCTACCTGAATGCGTTATTTGTCACAAGAACCTTTACACCGGGATGGGAAACACCAAAGACAATGATAACGAAGACTATGAGAATTTGTTTACCTGTAGATATAAGATAATGAAAATAGTGTTACAAGCAGTAATGAAATAGAATCTCGTAAACATGGAGTAAGTAATTTGTAAAACAAGACACGGAGATCACAAAAACTATAAATCATAAAAACTGGAAACAATAGAACATGGAGTCTAAAGGTTTTATATTCGAGCGTTTTATACCAACTGGAATAATGCAGACACCATTTAAGTCAGACTTGGTGCTATAATCTAAAAAGAGACAAGTGTTAACAGTCAGCAAATCTAGCGTAGTTTGGAGTGAGAATGTTAAGGAGGTAAATGAAAGAAGAATATTCACATACAGAGATTAACTAAGCTTCAACAGGATTTCCATAGGCTTGTCTAAGATCTTTCTTCCTTAGCTGGTAGAATTAATAAAAGGTTATGGGAGATGTTTGGTGACCCATTGGTGTAAGAAGA
The DNA here is from genome assembly GCF_046742065.1 of Oratosquilla oratoria. Classification (NCBI taxonomy): domain Eukaryota; kingdom Metazoa; phylum Arthropoda; class Malacostraca; order Stomatopoda; family Squillidae; genus Oratosquilla; species Oratosquilla oratoria. The sequence goes on along the minus strand of NC_134808.1, from coordinate 15,299,839 downwards.
TACATTTATATTCAGGAATGTTTTTTTCTCAATCTTGTTAGTGTGGGTTTACAAAGTCACGACTTGGTCTCCGACAACTCCACGATCTCACAATTGTGGTGCTGTCGCGAATAGTTTTTATGATGGTTTTCATCGACTGATAATTCATTATGAAATCCAACATGAAAACCACTCACGATAACGCCATGATTGCGTGATCTTGGCCGTGTCAGAGACAAAGTCGTGACTGTTTAAAACCACACTTAGCAAAGAAAAGGTTTGATTTTCCTTGGAACGGTCTGCCTTCTGAAAACAAGTTTACCATAATGGGTCAGAAAAAGTGCTTCATATAAAATGTAGTTTATCAAATGTGCCAAAGATGATCTGTACCTCGATATATAGGAATGCTTAGGCATGTAGGCACAAGAAGGGACTTTCAATTTTTCTGATTATCATTTCTAAGGAGTCAGTTTGAAATAAGTTCGATCTAAATTTGCTTATTTTTGTCTGCATATTTCAAAAGATCGGTAAAATTAGTAAAACACAAATGAATGCCCACAAATAAAAAAATAACGTGAAGGACACATCGAATACACGTGAAGTACTTTTGTAAAGAGGGTATCACTTAATTTCCATTTTGAAAGAATTAAAATCATAGAGAAGTAAAAAATTATCAGAGAAAAAATAGATAAATAAATAAACGAAGAACATATCCCTCCGAAATTATTTATTTATGTAAAGAGGGTATCTTTAAATTTCCTTCTTGAAACAATCAAAATTATGTAAGTGGAAAATTGTCAAAATGAAGAATGTTCCAGAACCTTCAAATAGACGTTCAAAGGAGTGGCGCCAAATCAACCTTAGTATTTGTTAAGAACTATTTAATTTCTTTTACATTCTGTATATAGTAAAAGAAGCTCTGTAGTAAATTGAGTATCACCCATTGCAATCTACAGCTTTTTTTACTACATACAGAATATGAAAAAATAATATAGCACATGAATATGAAATAGAGAGAGAGGCATGCATTAAGGTTGATTTGACAACATGGCTAGTAGTGAATCACGATGTACGAATATGTCACACTCTGAACGGACTCCTTGGAGCGCAAAGAACGTAGATAGAATTCGGGTAAGGTTTCAGTAAAGTAAAGAAATGGAGTGGACTGAAATGATTCAGAATACTTTGTATCACATGGTCTCCGAGGGAGGGGAGGTGCAGATAACATAATACAATATGGGTATGCAATCCGAAGTATGTAGAATGGAGACTGAGAATAATTCAAGGGTATGAATCCAATAAAACCTAATATATTATAAAAGAATCTATCACATTAGTTTTCTTTTTCTTATGTGCAGAGCATACATATGTACATTGTGTGTGTGTTTACATCATATTATATATATATATATACATATATATATGTATATGTATATATATATATATAATGAATATATACTGTATATATACATGTAAGCATATATATATATATATATATATATATATATGTAAACATATATATATATATATGTATATATATATATACACGCACACATATATATAAATGTATATGTATATACATATATATATATATATATATATATATATATATATATATATATATATATATATGTATATATATATTGCTGAACACCACAGGGAAAGGAAAAAAATTGGAATCCGACAGCTTTCGTGATATTTTCACATCTTCAAGGATTATAAGAGAATGAATCAGGACATAGTATGTTATAGTATATACACAATTCCAGTTTGACACGTGAGGAATGTGACCGCTCAGGCTGATGACATTTGGCCCGGTTCAGGTCAGTTCTTGAAAGTTAGACGTTGTCATGATACCTCATTTCTTTCCATGATTTTCATAAATATACTCAACAATAAATGGGCGTAAGTTATATAAATTTATACTGTTATTAAGGAGTGGTCTTAATCATATTCAATAATGCCTGATTCTATAATATTTCTTTCAACCAAATTTTTATAAGTTACGATTTTTTTTCTCCAATTAATAGGATGGTCAAAATCCCTAACGTGAATAAACAGAGCATAAGATTCTTGCCAGCCTTTATGTTA
>NC_134808.1:15280269-15282769 GCF_046742065.1 Oratosquilla oratoria | reverse complement strand
GGTCACGTGACGTTTCTCCGATGTAAACTTTATCACATCCTGAACACGGAATACGATAAACACCGGCTTTGGTGCTCGGTGTCTGATTGTTGTGTGTTTCCGTCTTCGTGATGTCTTTTATTGTTCTGCTTGTCTGACACACTATTTCCAAGTTGGTGGTTCTTAAAAGACGTGTCAGGTTGGTGGCAATGTCGCCGGTTGGCAACACGAGACGTCTAGTTGTGCTGTCCTGCTGCCTACGGCTTTCCGAATCTTAGCGGCCTGCTGTTTGCAATTATCTAAAAGAAACTCTGGAAATTTTAGTGTTAAAAAGGTCTCTTTAATAAACCTGCACTCTTCTTCTAAGTATTTTGCACTACATATCCTAAATGCCCTAAGGAAAAAAACCTATTACTACTCCTCTCTTGGTCCTTATATCATGGTGGGAGTAGAAATGAATTAAATCATTTTTGTTGGTAGGCTTTCTATACACTTTGAATTCAAATTGGTTACCGTACTTAAAGATGTGTGTGTCCAGGAAAGGAAGAGAATCGTGGATTTCTTCCTCTAGGGAAAACTGAATGGTGGGCTCCACTTCGTTTAAGGCCGTCTGCAAGCGCTGAAGATTGAAACGCCTGGGTGTGATGAGTAAGATATCGTCCACATATCGCAGCCAGGTCACATGCTCGGGAACGATGTTGGCAAAGGGTCCTGTTTCTAGAAATTTTATGAATAAATTAGCCAGGACTGCACTTAATGGAGAGCCCATGGCCATGCCAAATTTCTGGTGGAAGAAACTGTCCTGGAATTTAAAATAATTAAATTCAACACAAAGTTTGATCAAATCGACAAAATGGTTGGGGGGCAGGGGGAAGTCGATTTTCTCCTTCTCGATTCTATCACTAAGGAGCTGTATTACCTTATCCGAAGGGACACATGTGAAGAGACTTTTCACGTCCAGGCTGGCCAACTTCTTGTTTCTGGCGGAGATATCTCGGATTCTGTCTAGTAGGTCCCCTGAGTGTCTGAGATGAGCTCCACTGATGGTTCCCAGGAGGGGGGACAGATGTCTGGCCAACGTACCTGCTAATCTGTGGGGAGCACTCCCTATCCCTGATGTTATAGGTCTCATTGGAATATCATTTTTGTGTGTTTTGGGCAGACCATACATCGTAGCTGTGCGTGGGAGATTTGGCAATAAGTAAAGGAGCTTTTTACCTGCAACTGAACTTTTGAGAATTTTTCTTACCTTGTATGCGAAGTTCTTCGTCTCGTTGTCTACTTCTGCCTGGGAGACTTCACGATATGTATTAACATCACTGAGCAGATATTTCATCTTCCTCTCGTAGTCTGAATTGTCCATCACCACTACTCCACCTCCCTTGTCAGCGGTGGTGATTCTGATGGAAGAATCCTTGGCTAGCTCTGCTAGAGCTCGAACGTACCTTCTGGGTATTGTAGGGTTGGGACGTTCGTTGAGAGCTAAGGTCAGTAGTCCTTGTGTGTAACCTTGCATGAATTCACTGTCTTGGTATCTGTAGTTTTTCGTGATCAAATCGATGTTTTGATTCTTCCTGTGGGTACCGGTTGCAAACTTAAGCCCGAGGCTGAGTACTTCGGTTTCGGTGTCGGTTAATGCTCTGTTGGAAAGATTCATTATGATTTCGGGTCTTCCCATGGATTTCCAAACACTGTCGGCGCAAAGCCTATCCAGTTCACGTAGATGTCTATTCTAGAAGAAGAGTGCAGGTTTATTAAAGAGACCTTTTTAACACTAAAATTTCCAGAGTTTCTTTTAGATAATTGCAAACAGCAGGCCGCTAAGATTCGGGAAAGCCGTAGGCAGCAGGACAGCACAACTAGACGTCTCGTGTTGCCAACCGGCGACATTGCCACCAACCTGACACGTCTTTTAAGAACCACCAACTTGGAAATAGTGTGTCAGACAAGCAGAACAATAAAAGACATCACGAAGACGGAAACACACAACAATCAGACACCGAGCACCAAAGCCGGTGTTTATCGTATTCCGTGTTCAGGATGTGATAAAGTTTACATCGGAGAAACGTCACGTGACCTGAATACACGAATACGTGAACACCGTTACGACGTCAGGCATGATGTCACCACCAATGCATGTGTGACACATAGAAACAAGGAAAACCATCTTATGGACTGGAAGAATGCAGAGCTGCTGATGCGGGAAACAGACAAAATCCGCAGGAAGTGTTTAGAAGCAGCAATCATTCAAGGAACGAACACTATTGAACAAAACAGGGGCATGTTTAACATATCTCCTCACATTATTCCCCTAATACCCATGGCCAGCAAAATATTAAATACTTAAACCACCCTTTGTGGACATTTCGCTCACGGACGTTTGGGCCGGCATTCTCATCCTTTCCCAGTGTCCAGCCCCCCATCCTCCTCCTCCTCCTCCTCCTCCTCCTCCTCCTCCTTCCCCCCCCCTTTTTCTCTCCCCGTTCCCTCCTTTCCCCTTATTTAATCTCAAGCATTTGTA
>NC_134808.1:15257769-15260269 GCF_046742065.1 Oratosquilla oratoria | reverse complement strand
TATTGATTATGGCGGTGGTGGTGTTGGTGTGGGTGGTGGATTTGGTGGTGGTGGTGATAGTGATGTTCTTAGTGGTGGTGATGTTGGTGATGGTGATGATAGTTGTGGTGTTGGTGGTGGTTATATTTGTGGTCGACGAAATAGTGTTGCTAGTAGTCGGTATTGTAAAGTTGTAGAGGTCATTATGTTACTGATAATACCAATATCGATATCATTATTGTTATAGGTGATGGTGTTATTGATAGTGAGGGTAACGACAACATTGGAATTAATGTTGGAGATGGCGTTATTGATAGCGAGGGTAATGACAATATTGGAATTAATGTTGGGAAGAGTAGTAGTATCATATGGTTCTTTTTCACACCTGCAAGATGGTGCTATCGCTCCAGCCAACAAAGGCTTCTCCGGCTGTATAGATTGTTGTGTATCACCCCGGAATTGCTGTAACTGGGCAGGCAGTGCATCACTAGGTGGTCCATATCTTGGAGAGATTCTTGACAGGCAGGGCATAGCGGAGATTGGGAAGAGTAATGGCGGAAAAGACGAGTGTACAATAGTGTCGATGATGCGAAGGAGAACAATAATAACAGTCACAACAACTTTCACACCTTCGCCATCTTACCTTGTGGGTAGAGATACTGGGCCGGCGGCAGTAAGGATTAAAAAAAAAAAAAAAAAAAAAAATGGTGGCATTTCTTAAAAGATTTAGTTCCGTATTATCTCCATTCTATAGTGAGTTGAAAATAGATAAATAAGTAAATAAGTAAATGAATAAAAAATATATAAATAAACAGGGAAACAGATATATGAATGGACAAATAAATAAATAAATTAATTAATTAATTAATACATAAATAAATAAATAGATAAATAGGTAAACAAATAAATAATAGATAAATAAGTAAGTAAATAAATGATTATCAAATAAAAAAGAAATGAATATATCAGTAAAGAAATACACAAATTAATAAATAGATGAATAAATAAATAAATAAATAAACAAATCAAGTAAATCAAATAAAAATTGGCGAAGGCTGCCTCTTTTGCCATGATGAACTATTTTAGAAATTTTGTTTTTGGTCTACGCTTTGCAAATCTAATCTTCAACAAAGGGACACAAGAGGCCAACCTAGGATTTGAATTACTTGAGATACTTATTTTTCCAAGTTTATTCTTCTTCACCTATTCTAAATTAAATAATCTGTCGTTAATTTAAACAAACTCCACTGTCATTCGAACATTGGTGTTAATCCTGTCATCGCCAGTTGACAAGGTGGTGGCTCACTAGGATAGCATGCTACCTGTTTTTTCTACTTTGTTCGAGTAGAAAGGACTTCGGTTACAATATTCTAAACTTCCATAAGAACATCTCAACAATATGTCTAACATTCGTATAACACTTATATTATATAACGTATATAATATGTATGATATATATAACATATAACATATATTATACTTCTCTTAGTTCATCATTCAGCTTCTCAGTACATGACGCAAAAATAAATTGACATTTGGAAATTTGAAAAACAAATTATCGTAACCGAATTCTACTCAAACAAAACAGTAAAAGCAAGTAGCATGCTAGCGAGAAATACCTAACGTGCCGCCACCTTTATATTCATCATACCTGCCGCCAAGTGATTTTATCTACTTCAGGAAAGTCTGTATACACATCTCTATATTCACCGAATTAACAGTGAACTTCTGACTTTATGCCTACCATAGCGACAGAAAAATCCCCAAAACTCTTCTTTACAACACATCGCGACAACTAAGTCTTTATTCAGTGTCTTCCTCCATTCTATAACCTTCCATAACTCCTGAGACTATTTTAGAGGTTGTGGTGCTCCTGCAGGCGGGAACAAACCTCGTCTCCACCCGGCATACGGTGTTGTCGTTGGCCACCACGGTTCGTACGTTTTCTCTTTAGAAGCGTCAATTCTCAAGTGTCTTTTAGAAGGTGATAGAGTGGTGGAAGTGGCATCGGGAATGGAGTGTTAGAAGAGCCGCCAGCGGTGGAGAGGGCGATGGGTATCCTTAGTTCGAGACAGTGTTGTAGTGGTGGAGATTGTTAGGGTAGATTTAAGAGGGCTTCCGGGGAGGCCTCTGGTGGTGGAAACGGGAGTGACGGTGGTGAAGGAGGGGTGGGTTACGTGGAGTCCGTGGTGGCGACGAAGACGGTTGCATCGTAGGGGGTGGGTGAGGTCGAGAGGAGGTAGCGCGGAAGGCAGTGGGAGGAAGACGAAGATATACTGTAGGTGCGGGCTTGGATCAGGAATGGAGGCTGCTATAAAGTGGAAGGTGCTGCCTCTTTTAGTATGTACGTTAGCGTTAGTGTGTATGCGTATGTTAGTGTCTGTATTAGCACGACTGGTATTGTTGGTGGTATCAGTGAATTTCCTAGCATGAAAGAAAATAGTTATTCTTGTTTCTTTTTGTGTTAATGATAGGGTAGTAATGCAATTTGTGTTGGATTTAGCGCTAGTTTGATAGTATT
>NC_134808.1:15250269-15252769 GCF_046742065.1 Oratosquilla oratoria | reverse complement strand
ATATATATATATATATATATATATATATATATACTAGCCAAATTACCCACGCACTGCTGCAAATGATGATCATTTTAATTTTGATAGAATTTGTGGAGAAAGGTTACACGTATCAATATAACTCAATGGAAAAGGTAACAAAATAAAATGTTAAGAAAGTAAAAAGAAAAAAAATGAAGAAGATGGAGACGCCCTTTGGAAATAAAATATACATATCCGAGTAGCCTGGGTTATGGGGAATATATATATATGGTTTGGGGGAGTTCGTAAACAAACAGACAGACAGAGGCTACTACTTTATTAAAGGTAATTATCCAAGTACCTTGGGTTATAAGGTTTCAGAATATATATGGTTATAGGGGTCTATTTACAAAAACCTAGGAGTTCGTGAATAATACCTAACCTAACTATACCCCACCTAACTTTAACCTTTAACCCTAAACAAAATATCTTTTTTTAAATGAAATATAGTTATCCAAGTACCTGGAGTGATAGGGTATCAGAATGTATATGGTTATAGGGGACAATTAGAGAACGGAGGGAGAAGTGACATGGTCGGAGTCACATGAAAAGGGTAGAGGACGGATGAGAGTATAGAGGGAGGGGAACACAGTAAGGATGGATTATATAAGCTGTTAATTTTCTGAAACTGTATGTACTTTGAGAATGTCCTGGTAAGGACGAAACGTCAGTGAATAAAACTCCAACTGTTCTCTGTGTTTAACTCACCACCCTTCCACTCATTTGTCTTCCATACTTCAACATGGGGGTCTATCTCCAAAACCCTCGGAGGATTTCGCACATACATACATACATATACCAAAGGTTTTTCCCCCTACATGGGGGGTAGCCAAAAAGTAAAAAGTCATAGAAACCACTCCCACCAATTACATTTCCGATATAATCCACTACCTTCCACCCTCCTCCCTCCTCCCTCCCTCTTATCTTGGCACCTCCTGGATGACGGGTCATCCCTGCATCCTGTCCACTGCCCTGGGTCAGAAGCAGTGTCGCAAGACATAGCACATCCACAGCAAGGCCGCTTCATAAATTCGGCGACCCCCCTCTCCGTCCCTTCATGCAGAAAAGGAGAAGACGGGGAGAAATCCCTTCGGGCTGCGTCAATTTTTTTTCTCATACATACTTCCTCACCCCCCATCCCCCACCCACTCCCCCTCATGCATCACAGCCTCATCTATACACAACCCCTCTCCATTCACCCCTATCTTCTGTCCTCTCCCGTCCTTCCTCCACAGACATTCCTCTCTTTTGTAATGCCCCTTTCACCCCATCCATCCATCTCATCCTAGGATAAACAAATAAACAAACAGACAGACAGACAGAAAAATTAGAGATAGTTATTCAAGTACCTTGGGTTATAAGGTTTCAGAATATATATGATTATAGGGGTTTACCTGCAAAAACCTTGGAGGAGTTCGTGAATAATCCTTAACCTAACCGTACCCCTCTAAACTTTAACCTTTAACGGTAACCATATATTTTTTTCAAATGAAATACAGTTATTCAAGTACCTGGAGTGATAGGGTATCAGAATATATATAGTTATGGGTGTTTATCTCCAAATCCTAGGAGGAATTCTTGGACAAACAAACAAACAAACAAACAAACAGAGAGACAAACAGACAGACAAATAAAAGATAGTTATCCAAGTACCTTGGGTTATAAGGTTTCAGAATATATATGATTATAAGGGTCTATCTGCAAAAACCTAGGAGGAGTTCGTGAATAATCCTTAACCTAACCATACCCCACCTAACTTCAACCCTTAACCCTAACCATAATAGGGTATCAGAATATATATGGTATCTCCAAAACCCTAGGAGGAGTTCGTGAACAAACAAACAAACAAACAAGCAAATAAACAAACAAGCAAACAAGCAAACAAGCAAACAAACAAACAGACAGACAGACAGACAGACAGACAGACAGACAGACAGACAAATGAAAGATAGTTATCCAAGTACCTTGTGTTATAAAATTTTGAAATATATATGGTTATAGGGGCCTATCTGCAAAAACCTATGAAGAGTTCGCGAATAATCATTAACCTAACCATATCCCACCTAACTTTAACCCTTAACCCTAACCAAAATATATATATATATATTTTTTTTTTGGGGGGGGGAAATTAAATATAGTTATCCAAGTACCTGGAGTGATAGGGTATCAGAATATATATGGTTATGGGGGGTCTATCTACAATACCTTAGGAGAAGTTCGTGAACAAACAAACAGACAGACAGACAGACAGAGCCTGCTACTTTATTTTAGTTTATACAATATACATATATATATATACATATATACATACATATATACATATATACATACATATATATATATATATATATATATATATATATATATATATATGTTCTAAATAACCCACTGTCAGAGAAACAAAGCAAAAGAGACAGACGAACTGTATATTTCGACCACTACTGTGGCCCTCTTCAGCAGATAGGTACAAGGTAAGATG
>NC_134808.1:15242769-15245269 GCF_046742065.1 Oratosquilla oratoria | reverse complement strand
TTCGATCTGCGTCAAAATATCACTCACACATAACCACATCTCCCGCCCACTCCCTTCCTTACATCACAGTATCAACTCTACATAGCCATTGTCCACTCACCTTTATCTCCTGCCTTCCCCATTCCTTGCTCAATAGACATTCCCCCTTGGCGAAACTAGTCAGCAATAAACTCGGGCAAGGACAAATGTTTTCTTTATCATTTTCCTTGATTTGTCATAATGTCCCAGGATCTATCTTATAATTTTCTATTTATCTTATTTCATTCAATTCTATCTTATTCTACTTTGTCTTATTCTATTTATTTTTTCTATTCAATTCACTTTTATTTTACTTTATTCTGTTTTATTCTGTTTCATTTTATTTTTTTTTTCATTTTTTTTTTATCTAATTTTGTAATATTTTAATTCATTTTATGATATTCTAGTTCATTTTCTACACCCACCTTATTTAAGGAAGTTTCTATAGTATTTAGATTTTTTGATTCATTGTCCACCATGACTACATGGCAAGAGTTGCCAAACCAACCATCTCCGGTGAAACAATGTGTCTAGTGGATGTGAAGAAGGAAGAGAAAGGTGAGGAGATTACGTCAGGAGGCGCATGCATAGCTGCGGCCGAATTCGTCACCTTTGTCCTATACGCCTGGACTCTTGAGGCAGGTAATTGTCACTGCTAGGAATTGGAAGGGAGTGCGGGGATTCAAACCCCCGACTAAGCAAATACGAGGCTAGAACGCTTCCGGTTACGACGCCAGTGGACTAATGGATGTTGAGGGATATGAAACTGGAGGATATGCTAAGAAGAAAACATAAGAATCTACAAACCTACATGGATGAAAAATTATGTAAGTTCAAGTTTCTCTTGCAAGCCGATAATCCTGTAGATATTGGGAGCCAGAAAGATAACACTAGACAACAAATTTAAACTTTTTCTGTTATAGACACGTGATCTACTGATTCCTACTAAACTGATGATGCTGATTTCAGATCTAATGTCTAAATTTCTCTATCACGCCCAGATTTCTGTAACTGATAACACCTATATTTTCCCCACTCGTTTAGTAGTCTAAGCTACTTTTCCATGTGGTTTTATTTAGGCATACTTAAATAATTATGTTAACATGGGTGTCTTTCCTTCTTTTTTCTGGCTTGACAGACAGACAGTGGATTTCTACTGGCGGAGTTACCACACCTGTACCCAACCATCCACTCACAGCGCATTGGCATTTAGTTGTTATGGCAAAAGGACATTCCTGTTCTTAAGTGAAATTTTGGTGTTTCCTCTTCATTCGTCGTTTCTAGGATGACGAGCTCTCCTTTTGCAGGAATCAACAGTAATATCCCATCATATTTTGATTAAAATTACCTTGGTGTTTGGCTGGAGAAGATTCCTTTCTTGAAATCTGGAACCAAGCAACTCTGCTTTTTCTTTTGGTAATTCCAAATCACTCCCACCAAGTCATTTAGTTCCTCTTGACTTAACAAATGTGGGGAACTATCTATATCTGGAATATATATGCCATCTTTCTCTGTTGCTATATTACTAGTAGAATCTTCAGAAGAGCTGCTGTCTGTCATCGTTGCTGGTGGAAGTAGTGGTGGGTTTGCTTCTTCATGTGGTACTGGTTTCATTGCTGATTCACAGTTTGGGTATGTGATCTTTGATTTATTTTTCTTTGAGAAACCAGCAATCTTTGTCAAACAAAAATAACAATCATTGACGTGATTTTTTGGCTCACGCCAAACCATGGGGACTGAGAACGGCATAGATTTTCTTTTACTATCTACACATTGCATTGCACGGTGCACAGCAAATATGGGGTGCCCAGTCTTTTTCTTGGTCTCCTAATTTACAGTCAAAATAATACTTATAGGCAAGTTTAAGCTTTATTGTTATGCTTCTACGTTGTTGCTTAGGTGTATATCGTCCACAGACATAGTAGAAGTTGTTCCGTTGATTTGCACGTCTATTTGATGCCATTTGAAATACCATACAATATCTGAAAAAATAAAGCAATAGTTTGAATGCAAAATAAGATAGAAATGCACTTTGATACAAAATAAATGCTACAAAAATACAACAACTATCCCAGCCTGATTACTTGCTTAACAGCAGAGAGTTTCAACAAACGTCCTACTTACCTCTTAGATAGCGACTAGCTAGCGAATGACCAGTGGTCCGTTAATACGTTCTTGACTCAATGTTGCCAACTAGGAGTAAATTTTATTTTTCAAATTCGTTAGATGTGGATGGGGAAGAGTAGGATAAGTGATTTACTTTTTACACAAAATCTAGATATAATTTGCCTATCACACAAGATCTAAACGTGATAGGGCAAATTCAATTATAGATATGAATTTACTACACTAAAATCACCTAAAAACACTCAATTGCTCTTCTGTAACAAAATTTTTGTCGCCAAGTGTAATAACAAGATATTTCAAATTTATTTAAGTGGTAAGCGGTTATTGGAACATCAGATTATTCATTACTAATGAA
>NC_134808.1:15222769-15225269 GCF_046742065.1 Oratosquilla oratoria | reverse complement strand
TTTATCAACACAAAAGACAATGAAGATGGCCATGGGCAAATGAGAGTAAATGTATGAATACCGTTGCAAATACCCCATCACTTTCATGATAAAGTGTCATACTACAGAATTGAAGACATCATAAGTTGTAATCTTTTATTTTCCAGGTGTTCGGTTTGGAGGCATTTCAGGCAGAAGACTTAATAGATCAAAGTAATTTTAGACATCTTAAATTTAGCAGGAAAGAAATGGAATAAATGTTTCTGCAGCGTTAAAGGCACCTATACCTCACAATGATGAGGGTTTGTGTCGCGTGATTTTATTCTACAAAAAAAGTTGTAAGACTAGCAAATTTAGAACAACATTCAACATAAAAGAAACAGTAAATCATAAGAATCTACCCTTGTGTTTGAATACGTTAGTGCAGATAAACCTACAATTCACTCTGCTTTGCATTAATGAAATGTGAAAAGATAATTTTCACAACTGTATATACATTTCTTGAAGTAAATAGTCGATGAAGTAATGAATGAAAACCATGTAACATCTAATTTCAGCAAAACAAGAAAATATGTGCAAGTTTTGAATTCATATTGTTGTCGAAGTATAAAGCAATATTCTTAGAATTCTGGGCAAAGAAAAACATCTAATTTCTTTGAAACAATAGAAGATATGTGAGTTTTCAAGCTTATATTCCTTGTGAAATACAAAACAAAGAATGTCAGGGTATTGGACAAGGAAAGTTTATGGATTCTTTGTGTGAACTGTCACATTTAAAGGTAGAGGATGTGCCTTTATCGTCATTGCAAACTTGCTGCATCTCCACCTCAGATAATTCGTTCTGACTAACTTCTAAGTTCAATTTCAAGTTACATGCTATGGTATTGGACAAGGAAAGTTTATGGATTCTTTGTGTGAACTGTCACATTTAAAGGTAGAGGTTGTGCCTTTATCCTCATTGCAAACTTGCTGCATCTCCACCTCAGATATTTCGTTCTGACTAACTTCTAAGTTCAATTTCAAGTTACATGCCATGGTATTGGACAAGGAAAGTTTATGGATTCTTTGTGTGAACTGTCACATTTAAAGGTAGAGGATGTGCCTTTATCCTCATTGCAAACTTGCTACATCTCTACCTCACATCATTCGTTCTGACTAATTTCTAAGTTCATTTTCACTTCCATTACTCTATTGCGTTCACAATGTTTTTCACTCTAGTCTGCTCTCTCAACTAATATGACTTCTTGTCTGCTAGCGTTATTCCAAGCATTGATCTCTTCGTTTTCCTCGGTTTATTCCTTCACTTCATCTTCATCATTTTAGTTTCCAATTCTTAAATCCGAAAGTTATAGCTGACATTATACTTTAAACTTTGTGTTTCATATATGAAAATAAAGAGCCTCGCATGATATGGTTGTATTTTACAATAATTTCCCAGACAATTTTGTACGTCTTTTTATTCTATTTAATTTCTATAGTTTTGTTAGCTTTTTATGATCTGATCTAAATAATTATACCCTTCATCATCTTAAGCTTTCGACTTGAGCATTAATTTGGGTTACTATTATCCGTCTTCAAACCTATTTTGAGATTCATATTTCATATCATTCAACAAAACTCTTCTGCTATTTCTGAAATAAGAACAATGTTATCTGTAAATTTAAGGTGATTAAAACATTCTTTATTAGAATATCCCCCTTTCAAATCTTTCTCATCCTAATTCAACTTGGAAAATATTCTCTAGGCGTGCAGTGAATACCGAGGGTGAAATTGTATTGCCTTGCCATACTCTGTTTTTGATCATTAATGTATCTTTACAGTATCTTTCATTTGCACCTCGTTTGCATAAACAGTTTAGTATTATACAGATTCGAATATTTTTCGTTATCTACGAAAACCAAGTATAAAGTTTTGTTTTATTCTGTCATTGTCTCTCTCAAATAATTCATTGGCAGCAAATGGTCTGCAATAGAGTATCAGTTTCTAAAGTCTGCCTATGCTTAGGCTAGTTTCCAAACTTCACTAAGTTTATATGTATAAATCTTAGAAAATTATATGCATCTGATGATACTCAATAAATCACTAAAGTCTTTCTGGTCTTCTTTCTTATGAAGTAAAATCACTATATTATTGCACCATTATTCAAGAATGATTTCCTAACGTATTCGCTAAGTATTCGATTTATATGATTTATATTGAACTTCATTCCCTGCCTCTTTCAGAAGATCTATCAATATGCCATCTCCCCCAAGTTGCTTTTCTTCGTTTCATACTTCTCAAAGCAAATATAATTTCTTCGTTTTTTTCTTTTGTACACATTTATAGTCTACAAATGAATTTATTGACTGAACTGTGGCATTTGTGAAGTAAGACTCCTAGGAACACATTATATATATTTTTTATCATTCTGTCTCAGCATTTAATAATGTTCCAATACTTTTACCCTTTTCTGGGTGTTTTCTCTATACTATCTATGATTCTCTTCCTTCTCTCTCATCTCTGATTTATGTTGATTAGCTTG
>NC_134808.1:15193786-15196286 GCF_046742065.1 Oratosquilla oratoria | reverse complement strand
TGTGTGTGTGTGTGTGTGTGTGTGTGTGTGTGTGTGTGTGTGTGTGTATGTATATGTATATGTATATGTATGTACATATGTATATAAATATATATGTTTATATATATGTATATATATACATGTATATATATATATAGGTATATAGATGTATATATGTATGTATATATGCATATTTTTGCAGAAAGCACTGGGAAATGAAAAGTACGGTTACCGAACCTTTTCGTCTATTTAAGACATCTTCAAAGGTACAAAGTAGTCATACAAAAAGAGAACATATATACATAAGAAGAAAAAGGGTATTAGAAAAGGTACCATGTGAGCAGGCTCAGTTCAGTCTAAGTTACAAATGATCACAAACAACCCTATTATTAATTAAATTATCCTGTTTATGTACAACCAAACTCAAGTTCATATTAATCTTAAATTCACTTTTGATAAAACAAGATTCAGTAATGTTTCTCTACAATAGTACTACAATATGTTATTACTTTTGACTTATTCCAATCAATGTTGTGTCCCTAACCCTTTTGGTGAACAAAAAGTCCACTTGACAATTACTTCGTTTTAATGTTGTATTTGTACTGGCTTATTCTTTTGTTCAAACCTTTACCTGTTTGTGCTATGTAGATAAAATTAAAATTTTTATATGGTATACTGTATATACAGCCTTCCTTTTCTCTTTACGATTTTTTAGGCAACAAGCTCTTAATATTGTTTTTTTTTTAACACCTGAATACCAAAATTTTTAAGTATAGTAGGAAGACTAATTAAATTCGCATGGTTAGGAACTATTAACATGTTCTTAAGATTAAATTGTTTTACATGAGAAATATTAAGAAAAGATTTCCTAGCTCAGTTTTGTGCCTTGCCAATGAGATATTTTGGATGTTTTAACTTTTCTCCAATGTCATAGGTAAATTTGATTTCCTTATCCAAAAACTCAAGGGAACACATTCTAAAA
The DNA here is from genome assembly GCF_046742065.1 of Oratosquilla oratoria. Classification (NCBI taxonomy): domain Eukaryota; kingdom Metazoa; phylum Arthropoda; class Malacostraca; order Stomatopoda; family Squillidae; genus Oratosquilla; species Oratosquilla oratoria. Next base: position 15,195,325 of record NC_134808.1, on the reverse strand, counting down.
TCTCTCAAAAATACTGATGCAAAAACGGACAACTTGGTGTTTTAATGGTGATATGAGTTAAAATGAATGTAAGAAAGGACATTGGTTGGCGTTCTATACACTTCAAATTTAAGATATCTTTCACATCGGGAAATATTTACATGTAAAAATGGTAATATACTCTATTATTTTCTTCTGTCTCAACTGTGAACTTAATGGACGGCACCAAATTATTTTATTCTAGCATAAAAGCATCCAAAGATTGATTATTAGGCCAAACACATAATATGTCGTCAACATATCTATATCAAACTGCATCAGTAGGAAGAATGTTAGGTAATAACTCTCTTTCATAAAACTTGTGCTATTAGGTCTTGCACATGTAAATTTTCAAAATGGCTAGAGTCTCTTCAAAGATAACTGGATAATTTTCCAGCTACACATCAAGGATAATGTTGATCTAACTGAAAAGTTGCTTGTACAAAACATCACCTTTAATTCTAAGCTGGTTACTTGGGACATTACAAGTTTATTTACCCAAGTCCCAATGTTAAATTTTGTTATGATATCTGGAAGAAGAATTAAACAACCATAACCTAACACTCCCTGTCCATAGTATTATTAGTTTAGTTGAATAATGTGTAATAAACTCTAAGTTTGAATTTAATGGGAATTTTTACATTCAAAAATTTGGTATGGCCATGAACAATTGTTTGTCTCCAATTTTAAGCAATTTGTACATGAGATTTTTTAGAGTTATTACCTAACATTCTTCTTACTACTGTAGTTTGGTGTAGATATGTTGACGACATATTTAGCCTATTGATCAACCTTTGGATACTTTTATGTTAGAATTAAATAATTTGGTGCCGTCCGTTAAATTCACAGTTGAGATAGAAGAAAATAATATATTACCATTTTTAGATGTAAATATTTACCGATGTGAAAGATATTTTAAATTTGAAGTTTATAGAAAGCCAACCAATGTCCTTTCTTACATTCATTTTTACTCTTATCACCATCAAAACACCAAGTTGTCCGTTTTTTCATCAATGTTTTTGAGAGCTTTTAGAATCTGTTCCCCTGAATTTTTGGATAAGGAAATAAATTGATTTATGACATTGGAGAAAATTTAAAATATCCGAAATATCTGATTGACAAGGCACAAAACAGAGCTAGGAAATCTTTTCTTAATACTTCTCATGTAAAACAATTTAATCATAAGAATATGTTAACAATTCCTTACCATGAGAATTCAATTAGTCTCCCAAGCATACTTAAAAAAATTGGTATTCAGGTGTTTCTTATAACAAAAACAATATTTAGAGCTTGTTGCCTAAAAAATTGTAAAGAGAAAAGGAAGACTATATATACTGCATACCACATAAAAATTGAAATTTTATTTACATAGCACAAACAGGTAAAGGTTTGAACAAAAGAATAAGTCAGCACAAATGTAGCATTAAAACGGAGCAGTTGTCAAGTGGACTGTTTGTTCAACAAAAGGACTAGGGACATAATATTGACTGGAATAAATAAAAAACAATAAAATATTGTAAT
>NC_134808.1:15186286-15188786 GCF_046742065.1 Oratosquilla oratoria | reverse complement strand
TTTTTTTTTTACTCAAATCTTGTTCCAGACATACGCTTCCGGCAATACCATCAACAACATCCAGGAAGACGACAAAAGGCGGTTAAATAACGGTCTCTCTTCTAGTGGCGGCGCCGCTGACTTCCGGCACTTTTGCAATAGAAAGAACGTAATTAGGCTTGCATAGCATTCCCCGTCGAATGCACGAACGAACACTGAATGTAAACACAACTCAAATGTTTGCTAAAAGACAAATACGCTTCCTCGGCCAAGCATCAGGAAGACCCAAACTCAAGCGGCGTAAACAAGATCAAACGCATAAAAAGTTGCCGACTCATATTCAATAAATCAACAGGGAATAGAATGAGCCCCATAAACGCAAAATATCTCTCACATAACTCGTCTGATCATTACGTACCGAGGAAAAGTAGTGGCAAATGGAAAACCGGCATAGATTTCAGCAACCCACCCCTGACCTGACACTCCTCTCTTTCTCTCTCTCTTCCTCCCATCCTCCCTTCCCTCCCAACCACCGTCGCGCGTAGGCTCAAAATTAACCTGTTGAGCTGCGGGAACATTTTTAAACAGCCTCGTAATGCGGATGGTGACTACATCAGGAGGACGTAAAGGATGTGTGTCACGGAGAATTTGCATGCGATGTCGTCATCATTGCGGCTCTTTTATTATGAAAGGTGCGCCCCAGATCACGTGGATGCAGCCGTATTAGGCATACAGATGAGATGAGTAGCGCCAATTAGGTCCTACGCTGGTCAGGCGCCACTGGGTCACGTTGTCCACTGGGAGGGAGGAGCCGCGCGCGGGATGCGGACGATTCGCCGCGTCCGCCGCCGCCTCGCCCGCCGCATGTAGCAGCAGCAGCAGCAGCGGCAGCCATCCCACCGTAAAACTCGCAACAGCATTTGAAAACTGATTATGTCACTGGGAAACATTTAAATACCGGAGGCTTTGTATAATGAGCTCCACCGCAGATACGATACCGGGAACGTGTGTGCATGCGTACGCTAGTATTTACGAGCTAATTTATGAATGGGAAAACTGTTCATTCACGTGTGTGTGTGTGTGTGTGTGTGTGTGTGTGTGTGTGTGTGTGTGTGTGTGTGTGTGTGTGTGTGTGTGTGTGTGTGTGTGTGTGTGTGTGTGTGTGTGTGTGTGTGTGTGTGTGTGTGTGTGTGTGTGTGTGTGTGTGTGTGTGTGTGTGTGTGTGTGTGTGTGCGTGCCTGTGTTTGTGTTTGCAAATGTATGTTTATGTTCACCTTGATTCCCGACCACGTGCTGGACTCGTGATCAGCATATATTACGCTCTCGGATGAGAGCTCAGTTTGACCTGAGCTCTGGGTAAGGTTGTGACATTACAGGCACGTCCCAACTTCTTCCCCAATGCTGAGGGTGACGACTTGCGGTGTTGTCATGCTTAAAATTAGGTGCTGGGCGGAGACCGATTATGGGACAATCGAAATACCAATACCACATACTACTACTGTTTTGTGCGTGCGTTACTGTTTGAATGTGTGTGCGCACGCGTGTGTGTATATGTGTATATATGCCTGTGTGTGTGTGTGTGTGTGTTGTAAGTATGCCTGTGCGTGCTTGTATTTGTGTGTGTGTGTATGTGTGTGTGTGTGTGTGTGTGTGTGTGTGTGTGTGTGTGTGTGTGTGTGTGTGTGTGTGTGTGTGTGTGTGTGTGTGTGTGTGTGTGTGTGTGTGTGTGTGTGTGTGTATGCCTGTGCGTGCGTATATTTGTGTGTGTGTGTGTGTGTGTGTGTGTGTGCGGGCGCGTGTGTATGCATTTGATTTCCCACTATGGTTTTGGATCACGTACTGAACTCGTGATCACTATAGCTATTACTCTCACGGATAAGAATTCAGGATTCACGTACTGCAAGTGTAATTGTACTACTGTATACACAAACTAGCTTACACACACACACACACACACACACACACACACACACACACACACACACACACACACACACACACACACACACACACACACACACACAAACAAACAAGCACACACAAACAAGCAAGCAAACAAACAACCATCTACTCAACAGAACGAGGTACCAGGTTGTATTGCTGTGATGGGTCTAAACTTTGGGTGGGCACTGAACTAAAACCGTTTGGCAAGTGTATGTATGCGCGCGCGCGCGTATGTTTGGTGTGTGTGTGTGTGTGTGTGTGTGTGTGTGTGTGTGTGTGTGTGTGTGTGTGTGTGTGTGTGTGTGTGTGTGTGTGTGTGTGTGTGTGTGTGTGTGTGTGTGTGTGTGTGTGTGCGCGCGTGCGTGTGCGCGCGTGTGTGTTTTGTGTGTGTGTGTGTGTGTGTGTGTGTGTGTGTTGTGTGTGTGTGTGTGTGTGTGTGTGTGTGTGTGTGTGTATGTGCGTATGTACGTATTTGTGTGTTGTGTGTGTGTGTGTGTGCGTGTGCGCGCGCGCGTGTGTATGTGTGTGTATTCTATGTATATATATATATATGTATATATACGTATATATATGTATA
>NC_134808.1:15163786-15171286 GCF_046742065.1 Oratosquilla oratoria | reverse complement strand
TATGAGAGTTGCAAAAAAAAAAAAAAAACATGTCGGCGACACGTTGAACATGAATGTAAAGGGTAAGAGTCTTAAGAAGATAAGATTTTTCAGTATTTTGGTCCGTATGTGACAGAAAAAGGAGTTGGGTGGAGAAGTGAATTATAGAGTAAAGAAAGCATTAAATGGCTTAGTATAGCGAGAGGTGTTGAGAGAAATAGATATCTGGTAATGAATGTAAAAAACAAAGTTGTATGAAGGACTTCAAATGCAAGGAAAGCTGAGAGGAAGAGACCGAATGATTTTGAGATGAAACGTTTGAGATATATGATGGGTGATACAAAAATGGAGAGGGTAAGAAATATGGACGTAAGGTAAAGAAAAGGACTAGGAAGAGAGCTGTCAAATAGGGTAGATCATAGAGTACTGAGGTGGATTGGTTAGTCAGAAATAAGGAATTAGGAAAGATTATCAAAAAGGTGGAAAGCAGAAGTGGGTGGAGTGACATCGAGAGGAAGGTCGAGAATGAGATGGATGAATGGGGACAGGTGGGTTCTGGATCCAGATGGAATATTTGTCGAGTAGGAAAGAGGGCGTATGAAAGATAGGAGTAAATGGAGCAAGATTGTGAATGTAACCATTTAGTGAGCGCTGAAACAAATGGTTGCTTCAAGAAATGATTAGATAAATTTATGAATAAGGATTACAGGTGGTGAGGAGCATGGAACTGCCTAGTGTATGCCTTATGGTCTCTTGTAGTCTCCTCCATTCTTTTGTTCTTATATTCTTTATTAAGGAATGACGCGGCCTCAAAGGTGATTATCCCATCTGCTTCATAGATTATTTTGATGTGGACGGGGTTAACTAGCTCTAGCTGTCAAGCTCTGTTGTACCAGAGCTGTGCCAAGCTGCATTGGCTTTAATCGAAGCAGTATGACGGAAGACCAGGATGGCCCTGCAACTTCGAGGTTCAAAATAGGAAGGATATTTCCACTGTGAAAAGGAAAAAGTATTTAGAATATTCAAATACTGATTGGGACAGATAAAGATGTCTTACAACGTTTTTTAAAGTTTAGATTATCTATAATTCTGTTCGATGCAGCCTTCCATAGCATTCGTCATCAGTGCGGCACTTTTCATCCCCCTTTTGCTGAAACTGAAAAAAATCATACCTAAAGCATTTTTCTAATGAAATTAGGTGTGTACTCTCTTAAAAAAAATTGACTTCTTATCAATTAAGGTTTTAATACAAGGGTCTCTTCCATTCTTTTATAGAATACATATTTCAATTTTTTTTGGAGCAATATATCTCTCGCATTGTTTCTGAACCTGAATGAATCTAACAATATATTTTATATCAACTCTTCTGTTACATTGCATATTTATTTTCTATCTTAATTTCCTCGCTCACTTTTTTTTCAGAATTATAAGTTATGTTTATTTTTATTTTTTTTTATAATATAAGTTAGGTGACCTCTGATTGAGCAGGTTTTTGTTCTATTTTTGTTTTTTCGATTCTACTGTTCTACTGAAAAGTTTTAGTAACCTTTTTCTTGGCTTATACCAACCTACAAATTAGAATTTGTCAAAATGGGGTATTGAGGTGAGTTCTTTCTTCTAGCACTTGATCTTCCACTAGAGTATTCTCCCTCTTAAATTTCCGGAGCAATATCATGGATTGTTTCTGTTCTTTGAAATATATAGGTATATGTGAATTCATCCGCTCGTCTACTATTCCTCAGTATCCTGTCGAATTCATCCTCTGGTCTACTATTCATCAATATCCTGTCGAATTGGGTAATAGGGAGGAATTAGACTTTTGTCATTTGTAAGCTTACTCTCCTTTAATTTTATATCATTTGAATTTTTATTCATCTCTTCTTTCATTCCTCTACTTCTGCAATCATTCATGTGTGGTAGTTTATCAATTAAGAATTTTCTAAATCCTTCACCACTCATCGATAAATCCTTTCTTCTACATACTTCCACTCTTTAGCAAACCTCTCACATTCCTGATACTCGACATACATATTTTCTAATACTCTGTTCACCAGTTGACCTTTGTCCATTTTCTATTTTAGATGCACCATTCCAGCATGTGTTATTCTATATTATTAGTCCGCACTCATTTCACAAACTATTATTATACACTTTCTTCTCTCAATAGGGTCTATATGATGACTCTATCTTCTTCCCTTTTCTGTGCTGCCTATTTTCTAAGATTCCATAACTTTCCTTGCTTCTGCCACTCTACTGTATATCTGAAATCCTTTTACATCCCATTAACCTCTGCTTTAATTAGGCCGAGTCCTAAACACTTTTTTTTCTAATTACCATTCTACCTACCAGCTACCTCACCTCTAATTGCTCCACCCTGCTCTATGATCTTCTCAGCACACATCCTCTTTTTTCTTTTATATATATCTCCAAGAGTTTATTTGATAATTGTCATGTCTCTTCTTTATCAATCACCGGTGTTGCACAATCCACAAGCGATAGAAAACTCATCTATCAATCCTAATGTTCTTGCGATCCTTGTTGTCATCATTGTAACCACCTTTTTCGACCTAGCCACAGAAATCTTGAACAACCACAGCGACACCACGTTTTCTTCTTGCAGTTACTACCATCAAGTAATAAAAGTTTAGTATAATGGCTTACTATATTTGATCTCTCATTTGTTGATCATTTTCCTATTATCACCTTGACAGTATTTCTTTTACAGATTAAAAATTTGATCAATACATTCTCTTTCTTAATCCATGAGAACCCAGTGACATCATTTCTTTTGTACTTAGACAATTTCTAAATACATTTCAGCAAGTACTTCGTAAAATTATTACAATTTGAAATTTTGATTCATACCTCATCTTTTCTTAATTCGTGATCATCCAAAAGTCTTCCTAAAGGTTGAATAAGATTGTCTAGTAATACAAGTAATTAAAACAAAACCTCAAAAGAGGACGCAGAGTTGAAAATGGGTTAAATTCTCCTTGTCCCATTAGCATTGACGATTTTCTTGTCTTTTAAGCTATTCCTAACCCATCCTTTGAAGATTGAAAACTATTATTTTTTCTTTGATTTTTGAATTACATTAATTTCTTCATTCTTGCTAATCGATTATCATGGGCTCCCTTTTCTAGTTATCCAGTTGTTCGGAAATCTCTCGTGTTACTTAATTCACTTAGTCCCTGCTATTCTTTATATCATAAAGATGTGGTACTCACGCAATCTTTCATTCAATATGCCATCCATCTACAAAGCGTTATCTTTTTTCAAAATTTACACACTTCTATGTCCTTCTTATACCTTTCCCCTTCCTTCATTCACACTTGTCCTTACCTCTCTCGCCATTTTTCTCTTTCATTCACATTCAACAGCTAAAAGAGGTCTTCACATCCCCGTCAGCGAGTTCCTCTGAATCAAGATTAGAACACTATTTATTTCTTACCTCAATCACCATCGCTTTCCTAAAAGAACTTCCCTTTATTATTCGATTCCAAATATTCTCTCTCTCTCTCTCTCTCTCTCTCTCTCTCTCTCTCTCTCTCTCTCTCTCTCTCTCTCTCTCTCTCTCTCTCTCTCTCTCTCTCTCTCTCTCTCTCTCTCTCTCTCTCTCTCTCTCTCTCTCATCTCATTCTTTTTAATATTTTTACCGCTTTTATCTAGTCATTTCACCCTTAAACTTTTGGCAAAATCATTGCTTATCATTTACAAACACAAATCTCACACTATCACTCCCTTTTCTAATCCGACATTTCTACAGTTCTTATGCTGCTCTTCTCGCATGCACGAAATATGCGACGATTGTTCAGTATCCCCAAACCTCTATGTATTATTCTTTGAATTTCCCCACCCACCTTTGTCTTTGATAACTTTCATCTTTATTCTCTTTTGGTTTCGTCATTTTGTTTACCGGACACTACCTTCATATCAGATGAAGCTGACTGGAACTACGATGAGAAAAAATTAATAGAGGAGAGCTCTGGGTGGAAAAAGTTGAACAAAACTATGAAAATGGAAATGAGAAGATCCGGATAACACGTGGTAGAGGGGGACATGAACACGAAAATAGGAAAAAAGAAAGCATGAAGTGAAACACGTTTCAAGTGAAGCGTAGAACTAATGGCAGAGGAGAGCTACATTCGTAAGTTGTATATCAAGAGGTTAAATGATAGCAGGAAACACCCACACCGAAATAAGAACGGCTCACCCATAGGTAGGTCTACATCTAATAGAGGTATTCAAATGGGTTAATGGGTTTAACAAAGGTGATACAGACAAGATCATTATATTAACATAGCAGGACATGATTCCCAGTAATGGATTGAAATTGGACAAATTTAGATTTAAGAAGAAAATAGGCAAGAAATGGTTGACTAATAGTGTGGTTAATGAATGGAATAGACTTGGAAACCATGTAGTAAGCACTGAAACTATCGGTTGTTTTAAGAGAAAGTTAGATAACTTTATGGATGGGGAAGATACTTGGTAATGGACATGGAACTGCCTAGCGTAGGCCTTATGGTCTCTTACAGTCTCCTTTATTCTTATGTTCTAATATCCGACGAAAAGTAAAGAATGTTCAAGAGTTAACCTACATAAGTACTTTTAAAGAAAATTGAGGGTAAGCATTTTGCAAGTAAACGGAATGAGAAGAATGAGTACAGGAATGTAGAATCATTCAGTGAGAGAGTCTGAGAGTAAGGAGGAGGTAATAGATTATAGTTGACAAAGTCAAAAAGAGAAAAAAATGTGGAGGAATACTAATGAGCAAACAGAGGAAATCGTAAAGGTGAAAAGGAAAACCAAATGCAATAAAATATTTCGTCGAAATTTTCTCAGCGCTTCTTTCCTAGGGGACAATATCGAACCTAAGATGTGGCATCGTAAGTGGCAAAGTAGAAATTTGAGGAGAGTGGCGGTAGGAATGGGAGATAATGAAAACAATAAGTGACCAACTTTTTTTGATACGTAGATTAGTCTCCATCAATTAAAGAATACTACGTTACTCTACTCCGTGAGGCGATAACACTAAAATCACTTAATTATCGACTACATAAAGATTACACAGTAACCTTCATACTGTAGGAACTAAATACAAGCACAAGGGGTTTGAAAGTTATAAGATTGATGATAATGATGATATTGATAATGACAATGCTAGTAGTAATTATGATAATTGTGGAAATAATACTAATAATAGTAACAATGATAATAATAATGATAATTAATAAATAATAATAATAGTAATAATAATAATAATAGTAGTAATGATAATAGTAATAATGATAATAGTAATAATGATAACGTAATAACGATAACGTAATAACGATAACGATAACGATAACGATAACGATAATAATAATAATAATAATAATAATAGATAATAATAGATAATAATAGATAATAATAGATAATAATAGATAATAATAATAATAATAATGATAATAACAATAATAATAACGATAATAATAATTAATGATAATGACAATAATAACAACAACAATAATATGTGATATTAAGAAAAAGAAAAAAAAACCGTGAGGATGAAGACAAAAAAACTATACATAGAAAAGGAGAATTTATGTAGGGGAGAGTGAGATTAAAACGGCAGATGCAAGGTAAATAAATGCTGTCTAAAAATAAAGAAAAAATAAATGAGATAAGACACCACCACACCATAAAGTTGCGAAAGGGGATTAACTGTTTGGTAGCCTTTGTATCATAATTGCAATTCCAGAACATACCGATAGGAAAGATTACAAACCGTGAGGATGTTCGATGTTTTTATAACTAAATAGATAAATAGTTACATGAATGGATATATATAACTAGATGAATCTACAAAACGATAAATAAATAAATAAATACATACATAAATAAATCAATAGTTTGTGGTAAATATGAATATAAATATAAACAAATAAATAAGTAAATAAACAAGTGATAAATAAATAGGTTGAAAAATTGTTAGTTAAATAAATGAAGAGGTAAATAAACAAAGGAAACCACTTAGCATATATATGTATAGGTATGTATATATATATATACATATATATAAATATATATATATATGTATATATATATATACATATATATATATATATATGTATATATATATATATATATTTATATACATATATATATACATACATATATATATATATATATATATATATATATCTATATATATATATATATATATATATATATATATTCACAACTATAAACCACGGCAACCATCTCCAGCTACCACCCACCTTCCCGTCTAAATACTCCCGATGTAGGTCACTCTTTCTTTTCAGTTGATGGAGTCTGTACCTTTGATCTCATATGACCCTTTTCCAGTACTTACAGAGCTCTTCATCAACTTCGCGCCTGTTTGACGCCCAGAGGATAAAAAAAGAAAAAAAAAATAGAAATTGAGTGGTAAATCACAGTAAAAAATGAAAATGAAAAAGCTGCCTCACGTTTCACTGAAGACATTATCACATTGGATTATTTTTCATCCGACTGTTGGAGCAAATTTAAATCCCGCGACTTTCGGGAAGGAATCTGATATGCTGGAGGGAAATAATTTTTCTCCAGTATCTCAAATGGCATTCTATATAGATTATTGAGAAAAAAATAGTTTGCCACAGTGATTTTACGGCGAAAAGAGTTCTGGAGGTTTTCGTGACGTCCAAGATCTCTCTCTCTGGAAAGAGGTATTAGACATTAGTTTTTGTTATAATACTTATGTAGGTCTGTTTCTAGGACACCGTTTGCTAGGAGAAAAGGAATAGCTGGTTACCAATTCTTCTCACACACACAAAAAAAAGACAACCTAAACCAGAGTGAGAGGGTGAGAGAAAGAGAGCACCCTATGCACGGTCCGAAGACCAAAACCCAGCCCCTCAAGGCTGCACCTCCAGATGGAGGTAAGAGTGTTACTAGGCTTTAAAGTTAAGTAGTGGGGGGGGGATGATTCTTCCCGACATCTTCTTCCTTTATTCCCTCTGTGAGTATATAAACAAGTAAATAAAGAGACAAATCAGATAGAAAAGAATACGAACGGAGAGGGAGAGAAGACGCCTAAAGGATTTACATGGAGAGGAAAGCGTGGATAGGAAAAGGGCAAGCGGGGAGGAGGCAGATGTCTTGAGATGGGGTCGGGTGTGTGGGAACGGGTACAGAGGAATACAAGGGGAGAGAGGGGAACGAGGAGTGTAAGGGGAAAAAGCAGAGCTGGAAGAGGAATATACTAATTTAAGCGACACAAAGAAGTAAAAACACAGAGGAAAGAAGTGAGCGTCCATGTGAATGAAGTCATGGGCACTTCATGACGCATGACCATGGATGTTTACATTTAATTTTTTTCTTTTTTTCATATGAAGGAGAGGTAAGAAATAAGATATTCCGTCCTTTCCATATACATACATAGATACATACATACATACATACATACATACATACATACATACATACATACATACATACATACATACATACATACATACATACATATATACATATATA
>NC_134808.1:15141286-15143786 GCF_046742065.1 Oratosquilla oratoria | reverse complement strand
GTTTTTGTATATTTCTTTTGTTTATTGTCGACAACAATACTGAAATACCGATACATCTACAAAATTTCAATGATATCAGTACTTATTCATTAAAGGATATTTTAATGGTAATTTATGTTGTAATAGACGTATCCAAAGCTCTTGAAAGAAACGCCTGAAAATCGCAATCCATACCTACACACTGTTCCATAGTTGTTGATAAAGTCTATGACTTATCTCTCATATCTATAATCCCAGTTACTCAATGGTGTTTTATTCTAGTAAACCCTTGCTTCCTCTTTTTCGCATTCGATCTGAGTGATCACAAATCTAGTCCCATGCATCTATACTATAACCACATCATTACTTTTCTCCATTATTTTCCCCATAAGACGCTCTTATTAGGTTCCATTCTATACTTCGCAAACCTTAGCTATAGAATACTTGTCTTTAGAACTTTTTATCTGTAACTGATTGGCCGAAGAAAACGTAATGTCTTTCTAGTGTTTCCAAGACTTTGTTCACGTCTCCATACTTCCATAGGCCACTTTGAACACTGGGCTGATTCTCATCAACTATTGTGAATTTGGATACCTAAAAGAAGACTTCGCTTACAATATTTAAGACATCCCTAAGAACATATCAATAATTTGTCAAATATTCGTATTGTCTTGCCTTCTCTTAATTCACATTCTCAATATGTGACTCAAGGGTATTTTGACATTTGGAGACTAAAAACAAAAAGGTTATCATTGAATTTGTTTTTACTCATACGAACTCACATTTGATAAGAATCGGCCCAGTGTGAATTGGATTTCACTCATTTTACAGTCCTGACACCATGCTCGACCAGTGCTAATGCTAAAATGACTTCATTGAAATTAGGTAGTTTTTACAGGCTGCAAAACTGACAGTGACATTAAACAGGAGAATTATTTACCTATGTATGAAAAACCGTCACAATTTTAGTGACTTGCCTCACTCGGTGTTTCCGTTTCATCGAAGCTCCCTTTCTCACTAAATTTTTTTTATTCTCCTCATCAACATTATCATCAATGGGGAGTGTACCCTACTGAGGGCCGTTTTACTCTCACACCGATGCTATTTCCCATGGTTTCCCCAAGCAAGCCTCCATGCAGCCCCTCTTCCCAATCCTAACAGCTCTCGGCAGGATCAGTCAACCTGATCTAGCCATGAGTTCTGTGGGCCTCCTCTTCACCTCCTCCATCGAGGGTTGTCTCTTGTGGAGATAATCCTATGAGTGGGATCAACATCAGGGATGCGTGCCACATGCCCATATAGCTGGAGTTGACATTCATGAATTATGATGGTAACAGGCATTGAATGAGTTGCTGGCTGAGGTGCACTCAGCAGTCGCTGGTTTGATATAAAAACATACCAGCATTTTCCAATAATTCTTCTAAGGCATTTGATACCAAAGACGTCAGAAGACCTCTAACAAAATTAAATGCCTACGTCTCACAGCCGTACAGCAAGGTAGAAGACTGGGATCTTAGTCCTGTATAATTACGACATCGCCATTTATACTCGTACTCGTACTGTCCATGAGGGACTATCTACAACGCCATATTACTATACTGTCCTTGAGCGACTCCATAACAACATGATCCCTGCCAATCCTGCATGATCTACTACTGTTATGCACTACAGTACTAAGGTGTATAAAGTTTATCAAGACATCAATGTCCTGGCCGCATGCATGAACAGATTGAATTGTGTCTTGAAACCTGTAAACCCAGCAGTCTCTCATTTCTCTTCTCCGTGCAATCACAGAATTCCTACCAGGGCTTCCAAAGCGTCATCAGTAAAACCAAAGTTGATGACCTTGATGTTCCCAATGGATACTCCATTGGGAACCAATACCCAGTTCATGTAGATGGTGAAAATTGTCGAGGTAAGGGGACACTCTTGCCTCCCTCTTGGATTACCAAGAAAGAAGCTGGACACATGTTTTCCATATATCCTTACAAGAAACCCATGAATCCCCAGAAGCTCCCAAAGCACTTCATGATATATCAAACACCTTAATGAAAATCACTTCGGCGTTGTACAAGAACACGAAGCCCTTCTTCACATGGACCGCATCAATACATTTCATTCTTTTCTGTTCTTAATTTCTTAGTCATCGTACTTGTGGCCCTTAGAACTGTGTATCTCTTATCTTATACATATTACACGATTCTAAATTTTCTGAAAAATCTCATCCTATTGCTGAAAGAACTAATTGATTTGTCCTTACTTTTCTTCCACTGTGAACTTTTGATACTCTCTTGTTCCTTTTGTTTACTTTCATCTGCCTAAGATTTCGGTTTTTACTAGATGTAGATTACAATTTTTCCTATATGTTAGAACTAAACCATAAATTAGTTACCTTTTTCAGAAGAAACTTATGATCTATAAATAATATATATATATATGTATATATATATATATATATATAATTATATATATATATATATATATATGTATGTATATATTATATATATATATATATATACAT
>NC_134808.1:15133786-15136286 GCF_046742065.1 Oratosquilla oratoria | reverse complement strand
TACATGTTGAACAACAATAACGATATCACACAACACTAATGCAGCCTCACATATTCTTTATCACATTAATTTTTTTTTATTTCCAACCTTATACATGTCATAATACTCACAAAGAACAAAAATGGCTGTCATAAACATACCTCACTATTCCTTATATTTATAATACGTTCCACACAGTTTCTCAGTAAACTCTCTGATAAACCTTCTACAAATCCATAGAGGCCCAGAACACATCCTTAACTTTTTCTAAGTACTTCTCACGTACTTGCCTTATTACAAACTTGACACGCCTATACGCTTTACCGACTGTACTTGACACACTGATAAAGGTAAAACGAATGCAGTCGTACCTGTCTATCTTTCCCTTGGATAGAGAAACTATCCATGCATTCTTCCGATTGAACGGGATATTTCCTTATATCAGACACACTTTGAACAATCTCACCAGCAACTCCATGATTACTATTCCCCCCTTGTGACAAACATTCCACATGACATTCTCTCCTATTACAGTTATTTTCCCAACATTTCTTAAATCCGCAATCAAAGCCTTCTTGTCCTCCTCTGTAATTCGTAACTCCTTGATACGTTATCCCTATCCCCTTTCAGAGACTTATTTATTTCCTGTGAACAACTATTCATTTGCTTTCATTACCCTCTTATCTCAACCCGACTCACCTCCTTGGATTTTTACCCTTATTTATAAGTCATTTTCTTTCCTTTTAAAAGTATTAGGTAAACAACTACCCCCCCCCTCATACTCGCTCTTCTCTTGGCCTCCCTCACCTTATATCTTGCTCTCCCCCTCTTTAGTCTATATTTCTCATATGCTACATTCTTTCCAGACATTCCTTGTATGCGTGCCTTTTTCAGCCACTACTGCATTCATATCCTCATTTTACAATGCAACACTCTTCCCTCTGTTCCCACCCATCCTCCTAATCCAACACATCATATTGGGTACTGTATACTTTCTCATTAAAACACTTCCGTTCTTATTTTCCTCCCACATTTCACCTTTCTTTCACAACATTTCATATATCCTTCTATTTCTCCTGGTATAGGTCCTCTTCTCGTTAAATACACTCTCACCACCCTTCTCCTACCCTTCTTTCTTTTCTCTCACCATCCCATATCCACCTTCAGTCTCTGTTCTACCAACTGGTGACCAGACATATAGATGCTCTCTCTCTCCTTAATACATTCACGTTCAGAGTTCTTCTAATCATCCTTTTGTGCAACGCTCATCTACATCTTTCTTCTCAAATAACGAGATCTTCATTTGTCTTTTGGTACACATCTTCAACATTTTTCCTCTGATTTTACTCTTTTATGGTACATCATCCACTGGCACATCTGTTCTAACATTAAAATTTCCAATACCACAACATTCGCATTTCTTCCAAAGCTCTCTAAACACTCATTTAACTCACTTACAAACTATTGTCTCTCCTTCTCAATGTTCTCACTGCAAGGCCATACTCGTTCACAAGCAATCATTTCCAAACTTATTCTTAAATTCATACACATTGTAGATGAGGGCTTTTCTTCCCACTAAACCATACATCTCATCACTTAAGAAAAAAAAACCACTATTTCCCTCTCTCTCGACCTTTCTCTATTCTTGCCACAAACTCAAAAACCCCTTTCCTTATCAGTCTGGTGTCACTGTTAATACATCAATCTTTCTTCACAAAAACACACCACCAATATTTTTCCTTGTATTATTTTTTGTTCTAAATTCACATACATTCAAAAACACAAATACTATGATTCCTATTGAATCTTTACTTCTGAATATTCCTTTTCCTTGATTCTTCATCGTAGAAACTTGTATGGGCAGGATATTTTCATAGTCCCTTTTCTCTTTCCCCTTAAGTAGTCCTCTACGACATGCATCAGAACTAAGATAGAGACATTCTTATCCCCACCTAATGAAACAATATTGGTTTATATTTCAGTAAACTATTCTTTTCGACGTTTAGCCCAAAAAGAATATAGTTATTGAAATAAAGAAAACAAAATGGTTTCATTTGGTGATGTTGTATTTTCCTTTTCACCTACTGCTAAGAAATTGATAAGGTATTTCAATCTAACAAAAAGATCATCAAAGCTATGCATGCTGTATTTCAACTAGAAATGTACACAGAAAAACCTGCACCCAAAATCTACGAATATATGTATGAATAGTAATAGTGGACTGGCTATTGAAGTTGTTTAACGTGTGTCTAAGGGAGAGTAAAGTGTCGAAGGGCTGGAGGGGTGCCTCTGTGGTTTCATTTTGTGAGGGGGGGGCAGAGGACGGATGTGAGTGTGGTAGTTGTGTGGATGTGAGTGTAGCTAGGAAGGATTATAGGAGGGTTTTAATTGGGAGGATTGGGAGAGGAACAGAGGGAATAACTGGTGAGGAGCAGTTTGGGTTTAGGAAAGGTGGGGGTTGCATGGATCAGATTTTTGTAGTCAGACAGATATGTGAGATTGGTTTAGCTAAAGGTAAGGA
>NC_134808.1:15123786-15126286 GCF_046742065.1 Oratosquilla oratoria | reverse complement strand
CTAATCATTACGACAAATTGGAAGTTTATTACATTAATTTTGATCATAAGTTGGGTCTTGTGATAGTTGCTACTTAGTTGAAACAACATAAGTTTGGCGTATTGTAGGGTTTTATCCTTGCTGGGTTCTGTATGGCCACCTTACTATCTTCTTCGAATTATCTGTTATCTAATTTCTCCATACTGGTGACTCTTGTGAAAGTGGTATTTCTAAGGTCTTGGATGCAAGGATATTCAATAAGATAACAAAATAGTTGTGCTGTTGTATCGGTCTCGTAGCGTAACCATATAAGCCTCCTCGTTGCCATGATCCCACAGCTGTACTTGCACTCCAGGAGAAGTTTGTGTATAATTGATACAGTATTTTTTGCTGAATTCCATTGGCTCACACATGACTCATATTCAATAGTTCCTGTATATAAACAAGTGAATAGGGAATCCTTGTTTGCATATATGATGCAATGATAAACTCTGGACGTCCTGATATTTTTCTTTGTTTTGTTTTGGATTTCTTCAACAAAAGTAGAATGTATATTTGCAAGTGTTCATCTAAAAGTGGTTTGTTCAAAATATACGTTGGATTGTTGCCATAGACGTCTACGTGGCAGTGCTGCACAATAAAATGGACAGCCATGTACAACTATTCATTGTACTCGCACCAGCGAGCTCTACACCCATCCACGTCTGGCACAAATTAAGAACATAAAAACCTAAGAATGAAGGAGACTGCAAGAGACCATAAGGCCTTAACTAGGCAGCTCCGTATCCATCACCACCTGTCATCCCCATCCATAAAGTTGTCTAATCGTTCTAATTATCAACTATTTGGAAAGTGCTCATCCAGGTCACAGATATGAAATGGAGTTTTTTGAAAGCTCTGGGAGTAGAATTGGGGTTATTGAGATGTTCTTGGCAACCTCACCGATTCTCCTGATTTACTTCTTATCACTCCTTAAGAGACCCTCAGTTCACCGTTTTGGAGTCAAGGTCTCCAGCTAATTCGGCAGCATAACTTATTTATGTTTTTTAGTATTTCAAGCAACGCTACAACATTCCCTGACTTTGCATGCTTTCTAATGCACTCTTTAGCTGATCTCAGTTTTACGTTTGAAGGTATTACACATTTCTTCAAGGTCTTTAAGAGGCCAACCACTTTGAGCATACGCATTATTCCTAAGCCTTTCCATATGAAGTCTTGATGCATTACACTTTGAGATTCTACTGGACTTGACACGCAGCCTGAACATTGTATTCACAAGTTTATGACCAGTTGCTAAGAACTAGCACTCCAGTAAACCCTGTAGTTTTGTAGGATTCTTCAACAAGTACCTATAAAGATGTTATTGATCATCTTTACCACACCTCCGACATCTTCATAGCAAGTCCATCGGTGTAGCTTCCATATCCTAAACCAGAAACCAGCAGTAATCAACCTTCTGGATTTTCTAAAATTTAGAAAAACAGATTTGTTAGTGTACCTAGTTCTAGAGTCATGAGAATCAAGACATATTTCTGTGGTGTCACTGACTGCTATGCAGTAGTTCAAACCCAAAAAGTGTGTCTCGCAGCGAGCATTGGTGAACTATGGAATCAAGCTTGGCGTAGAATGTTACCTTCTATTCACGTTCACATGTCTCGGTAGGAGCATATACTGCAATAAGAAAATAGAAAAAATAAGCCCCAGGTTAGTCGGCTAATTAATTATCTATATTTCTATCAATTTATTTTTCTATCTATCTATCTATCTATCTATCTATCTACACACACACACACACACACACAAATATATATATATATATATATATATATATATATATATACACGAAAGGCCTCTTCTCCCTAACTATCTATCCTTAGCATCCAACCTATTTATGGACCAAAAAGTCTCCTGTCGGTACATTTGTCGTTTGCAAATCTTTGTAGATCTTATAAGAGAGGTAGCCAACCAAGGCACAGACCCATCCCAATCCATCCCACTCCTATCCATCAGCCAATTGTTTCCTTTTAATCTTCGTTCCTTATGGGTGAGAAGTCATCTTTTCATTCTTTCCAAAAATATTCTGTCAAACTCCTACTCCATTTTATATTTGCTTTCCACTTTGCTCCCCTCACCTAATCTCTTCCGATGAAAACTATAGTCGATGGTCCTTGGAAAGGAAAAGAATAGTTCCTATGCCTACGTGAAATGCCCGTTGGAAGTGTTCCCCTGCGTTGGTCCGGCATGCCTTAGCCTTGATTGTACCACACCCGACCATCAGCTTGGACTTAGTAAATCTGACGTGGAGACGTTGTCAAACGACCCCCACCAGAAGCACCTTGTTAGATGTCATATAAAGATTCGCCCACCCACGTCGCACCACGGAGTCCAACGAGAGTAAACTAAGTCCTATGGGACGGGAGTAAGTATACCCACTTATCATCTTGGTACTGCGGAAGCCAGCCAAGGACAATGTCGTGCTAGTCCAGACGATAACTGCTTGGCTCAGGTTACGCCTGACCCG
>NC_134808.1:15096286-15098786 GCF_046742065.1 Oratosquilla oratoria | reverse complement strand
CGTGCATCTTCACTATGGCTTTTTTTTTTTTTTTTCCTATTTTTACTTTTTTTTTTCGCTGTCCACGTATTAGTCCACGTGTCAACAGACGATCCTATATATCCAAAGAGTGAACTCAAAATAAGAAGAAGAAAAAAAAAAGAACATCGCGCATCGTCACGTGCAGCCCCCACTGTTGATGTTTTTTCTTTCTTCCAATTCCCACGCGCCTCTCGCTCCACACCGGCCTCCTCCTGCCTCACGCCGCTCCAGACCTTGGCTCGCGCCTCTTTTACCTTTCTTTGTCTGCCGCATTTGATGTCCTCATCGCGGCTGAAGCTCAACCTGGATTTTCTGGAATCAGCTTATTTAATGTCAACACGTTTTCTTTCTTTTCCTTTTTTTTTTTCTAATCCGATGAAACGCCTCATTTCTTCTTTCCCTTTCAACTTCCTTGGATTCTGATGATCTCATTCAACTGAGAGGCGAACTCAAGACCGTACTTTTATCTTAATCCGCCCTTCATCTGAATGAAATAAGTTGTTGTTAGCCAGGACTACTAATAAGGCTTATATGTGTGTTAGTGTGAATATTAATTTATATAAAGGATACGTATGTGCACAGATATGTATAGGCACACACGCACACACACACACACACGCACACACACATACATTCATGCATACATACATGCATATATACATATATATATATGTATATATATATATATACATAAAATATAAATACACAGACACACACACACACACACACACACACACACACACACACACACACACACATATTTATATATATATATATATATACACTCCGTTCAGCTCGTAATACTGAATATTGAACTTTTTTCTAGCTCAAATTAAGAAATTGTATTCAGCTCATAGGAATCTGCCTTTTTTAACAAGTCTAGCCTCATCTAAAAAAAAAAAAAAAAAAAATCTTTGTTTTAATTTCTGTAATTTCTCCTCTCTGTTGTCCTCCTTCGTTTTCTCCTTTTCCATATCTATGACCCCTCTTCGGTCCAATATTGTCCCCAAGAAGTGCAAAGCTTGTTATCGACGACGGAATGCTAAATCTTGTGTCACGACGCCATCTCAGTCTTTCCCTCCGTCGCCCATTTTCATGTCTCCATCTCAGACTCTTTCCGCGGCATCATATCCTTCACTCGTTTCTTTCCCTCCTACTCCCACAAAAGAAGGAAAGAAAAAAAGAAAGGGGTGAAGTGTTTACACCAGTAGGCGCGTAGCTGCGGCCAAGTGCATGGTGTGCCCAGGGGAAGAAAGCAGAAGCTGTGAGCTGTTGGTGCGTCTCAGGGTCTCCATCGCGCCGGTTTTCTTTAAGTCGGGCAACGTCAATGAAGTGCAAGGCAAAGGTTCTCAGGCTATTTGCCCACGCATCCCATACTTATGTATTTCTGTTCTTTAGGTCAAAGAGAATACATCAGTAGTGAATAGGATGTTTGGCATCTACTACCACTAGTTTTGAGACTGTGGTGTGAAAGTCTGTGACTGTTTAAGTGTATATTCCGTGATAATTACTGGCCTAAGGCCTCAAGCTGCCTATTAATTCAACCCGTCACTATTACGACTTTAAGACTTTTACTCTCCTAGGTTCCAGTTCATATTATTTACTTCAAAGAGGGCTATCATAACGATGGAGCTAACACAATTTTGTATTTTTGTTTGGGCAAGTTTATCGGACATTTTAAGGAACCCTACATACTCCAGGTAATTTGGTGTCCTAGAATCTTAGTGAAAGCGCAATCATTCATCGTTTGTTGTTAGGTGGTCGGACATTTCGCCGGGAATGTCATGCTCCATCGTCGAAATCAATCTCCGAAGGCAATAAATTTCCGCCAAGTAAGCCTGAGCCCAGTCTAATTATCTTCGCCTACATGAGATGGAGATGGATCGGGTCTGATTTGACTAATGTGCAGCGGGCGCAAGTTGCTGTCGTTCATGGCAATAAGTCAATGCCCGCTGGCCGCTTCATCTATTCTCTTCTGGTCGAAGCCAAATGAATTTGAGCAACCGAATAGAGGAGGTGGATCTGTGGGGGCGGGGGGAGAATTCGTATCTACTTGGTGTACGTAAGAGGGAAAGGATGTTGCATTATTCGTTTCTTCTATCATAGATTCTTACGTGGACAGAAATCCCACCAAAATAAACAATGTATATATATATATATATATATATATATATATATATATATATATATATATATATATATATATATATATATATATATGTATATATATTATATATATATATATGTATATGTACATACATATGTACGAGTATGCCTATAAACCTTCTGGCAATCTGTATATAATTACATAGCACGCAACATAATTTTGAATAAAATCACTTATATCCCCAAGTTCCAACACACGTCATCATACTTAGCTACCTCACCAAGCGGTAAAAACTAAAATGCTGAAAATATATGTATATACACTGGTGAAAAATGTAACATATATGTTACAGATAATACCACAGTTGGAGTA
>NC_134808.1:15083786-15086286 GCF_046742065.1 Oratosquilla oratoria | reverse complement strand
GTCCGTCCGTCTGTCTGTCCGTCCATATGTGTCCCTCTGTCTGTCCGTCCATATGTGTCCGTCTGCCTGTCTGTCTGTCTGTCTGTCTGTCTGTCTGTCTGTCTGTCTGTCTGTTCCTCTCTCTCTCTCTCTCTCTCTCTCTCTCTCTGTTGGATTACTTGTCTGTCTCCGATACACAGCCGAGGAGACTCATCCGCTCATGTGTGTATACATACACATTTACATACGTACTCAAGAGACATGACAGACACACGCTATGTGCAAATAACAAGTACGATTTTACATACACACAAACACTTGTATTAATCTACACGCGCGCGAACTCACGCACGCAAAAGCGCACGCAAAAGAGCGCAGTCCTCCCCGGTGCACGCACGCAAACGCGGCCCTACAAAGCCGTGTAGGCTGTAATGGTCACCGGGACCTGGTAGGAAGCATCTGTGGCGATCTTGGAAACTCGAATTCTCTGTTTGAATCTTGCCATTTTAGACTGTTAGGGTTTGTTTTGCTCACAATATGCAAGAGCCGGCCGTGATTAAATTTTGGAGCACGTGTATATAATGTCAAATTGTTTCGATATTGTAGGAAAAGTGTATTCAGTGTCATCTTATGGACACTGATTCTCTTCCTCCCCCCCCCCCTCTCTCTCTCTCTCTCTCTTTCTCTTTCTCTCTGTCCGTCTGTCTGTCTGTCTCACGCATTCGTTTTCTGTTTCCGTCTCCGCTTCTGTCTCAGCCTCTGTCGCGGTCACTCGCCCGCTCGCTTTCGCACTCTGTCAGGTTGTCTGCCTGTCTGTCTATTTTGTCTATCGTTCTGGGCCATTTTCTATATATATATAGTATGTATATGGACGTATAACTATTGTTATCACCATCTCATTGGACCCAGTAACGTATAAATGCTCCTTTAATTCTTCTCTTCCATCTCTCTTTCTCTGTCTTCTCTTCCCCCCCCCCCCACCACCACCACTCTCCCTCCTCTCTTCCGCTCCCAACTTCCTTTAGGGCCGAAGCCTCTGGACATGACACGTTGGGAATACAAGATGGCTGAGGGAAACAACGTCTGCAAGCCTACCCACCAGATGGCTCCCCAGCACAGAGGTTCATCTTAATATATTAAACAACATTTTCAATCTGTCTTATTAATTAAGCATGACCTATAATTAGTATAATTTAACGAAATCCAAATAAAAATAAAATACTTGTATTCATTAAAGTTAATTTGTTAATTACAACAATTATAGATAAGTAATGTTAATGGATTGAGTCATTAGAATAAGTTTATAACTTTGATTAATAAACTAAAGTTTGAAAAAAAAAATGAAAATTCGTTTGCTAAAGTCACCCGTAGAAATTTTCCATTCTCTAAAAAACTTTTTTCTATCCGTTCATACGTTCTCTCTTACGATGGATCTTTGTGGATGTTTATTTTGACTATTGTGTTTCCTTAGACGGATATGTATTGCCTTCATATATACATATGAGTTTCGTTATAGATAAGGGAAAGCAATTTAATTATGTCGGGCTTATTGATCCCATCCTATCCAGACAACATGGCTGACATGCGCACGCAACAACGAACCAAACAAATTGTCGTTTAAATCAAGAATTGAATTTGCATATGGAAATCTCAGAAACTCCTATATGACGTCTATAGATATTATTATGATATTATTATATTATTCTAACATCAAAATATTGCTGAAATTAAACTTTAAAAAGTCGATAAAACTGCATTTTTCCTCCGCGATTGCGCTCCCCGCCAATATTGCCGATTTTTTCGTTGACGAACCAGTCTTTCCACGTCGTTCCACAGCTGTCGGTCCTGCCTGCAAGCACACAGTCCCCCAGGTGGCTTATTACCTCACAAGTCCCGTAGCCATAACTGAATATAATGCTAAGAACGCTTCCGAGCATTTGTCGAAGGAATAATTCTCCCGCGGTTCGCCTCCGAAAACGCCAAATTTTCACGAAGAGACAAAATGAAGTGTGAAGCCGCTTTCAGGGGGTCGCGCCAACAATGGCTTGCATTTTGCACCGCTCTCAAGGGTAATAATAACATTTCTTTTGCATGAATTTATTTTGCATGACTCATTGTATATATTTTTGTAGACTCATTTTCAATGTCCTACATTCTTTAATTATGCATGATTGCTATGCTAATGCACAACATACATTACATAATGTAACGCTATCAGTAATGCATGCTGCTGCTCTCAGGTAACGCAGTACCCTAACGTTCGTCGCAAGTCCTCAGTCGTATTGATCTTATCCGCAGCTTCACCTAGGTACATGTACTCTGGTAAACAATCTGTGCTAACCAGCCAGCTGTGATGGATTACGTGTTTGAGTGGCCAGGCTGCCTTGCATGAAGTGTGCCTTTGAAAGCAGGCAAGCAAGTCGCTTCCGAGCGGGCAGTGGCCGGCGCGCGAAAAGGAGACGAAGACGACGCGACGACGACGACGACGCTCAGCGTCGAGGCACGACTACGCAAGGAGAAT
>NC_134808.1:15043786-15051286 GCF_046742065.1 Oratosquilla oratoria | reverse complement strand
ATACAATAATTCAAGGTTTAATGTGAACTGAAGATATAAGAGTTAAAGATACACCAACTACAAACTAAAAAAAATATTAAAACGGACACCATATTGTATCGAAAAGTTGAAGGAAACAATTGTACAGTACCAATGAATAGAACAGACTTCTCACAGAGGATACTATGTTCAATGCAGTACAAAGTTTTGGGATTTAATTGTGTAACTAATTTATATTCTGTACACTTTTCATTTGTTGATTACATATAGTGATTTCATTTGTTTATCTGCTTACTATTGAAAATCCCTTGTATTCAATTGTTATTTATGTATTAAATTGTTTGTTCATTTTTTCACATTAGTGCTGTTTCCATGTATCCATCTACACATTTGTTGACCTACTTATTTAGTTACCCATATATTCATTCACTTCATTCACTAATTCATCAAATCACTTTTTTAAGAATATATATAGCTCTCCTACTAGTACCATGTAACCCGGTACTACCTGCTGCATGGTCCGGCTGTCGGCGACTAAACCGTCCCCTCCACTGGTCAGCCCCTCCACTGGTCAGCCCCTCCACTGGTTAACAACCTGGATAGGAAATAATAAATGAATAAATGAATAAATAAATAAATAAATAAATAAATAAATAAATAAATAAATAAATAAATAATAAATAAATAAATGAATAAATAAATAAATAAATGCATAAATAAATAAATAAATGAATGAATAATAAAAAATAATAAAATAAATAAATAAATAAGTAAATGAATAAACAGATACATAAAGAAATAAGTAAAAATAAATAAATAAATAAATAAGTAAATAGATAAATAAATAGATAAATAAATAACTAAATAAATAAATAAATGAATAAATAAGTAAATAAATAAATAAATATATAAAATGTATAAATGAATAAATAAATAGATAAACAAATAAATAGATAAATAAGTAAATAAGTAATAATAAATAAATAATAAATAAATAAACAAATGAATAATGAATAAATAAATAGATAAATAAATAAATGAATAAATAAATAGATAAATAGATAAATAAATAGATAAATAAACCAATAAATAAATAAATAAATATATAAATAAATAAATAAATAAGTGAAAAAAATAAAACCATCAAAAGAGCACTTGCACTCCTAGAGTAAATGGCCATCCAACCCCGTTATGGGCCACTATCCTACGGGAATCCTGGAGTCCAAGTGCCATGATTACACTGAGGTGTTCCTCTAGGACTAGCAACACCCCTGTTTGGTCCTATATTTAGGCTAGGATGGGTGGAAACTTGGCTTGAACATGTAAACTGGGCGGGCTGCTTGCCTAATATTTGGATTAGGTACTTCCAGACTCAACCAACTAAAGCCTGGGCCGATACAGTACGGTCTTCGTCTGTCTTCTCCTAATGCTCAAGTGGTGGTTGTGAACTGCACCTGGGAGTATTGCCCTCGTTTGGGTCTGCGGTGGATGATGGCTTAGGAGGCGAATCATATACATACGTACATGGTAACCATAAGTGACACATATGGTTGGGGCGGGCTTCCAAACTACATCTGTCGAAATCACCATGCGCACTGTGCCAGAACCGGGATGAGCCTCTGGCAGGCACTCCGTGTGGGCGCCTGGAAGATTTTTTTCGCTCTACCGGGATGACTGACCACCCTTTTTCATCAGCGGAGCTCAGGAACCTTATATAGTGGCTCCCTCAGATCTGAGAAGACCAGGCTAAAAGTTACACCTTCTGTCCTGGCTTAGGGATAATGCTCGTACCCAGGAATAAGCGTTACCTATTTCTAATTAGTTTGAAGAACTTGACACTTCAGGATTCTGAAAGAATGTGGAATCAGCCATTCTGAGTCCACTGCTGAACATAGGCCTCCTTCATTGCATTCCATGAATCCACACGACCGTGCCATCCTTTGCCACTTCACTCCTGCAAACTTCTCGATTTCGTCTCTCCACCTTCTGTCTGGTCTCCCTCATCCATGTTTCCCATCTCGCGGCGTCCACTCAGTAACGCACTTGCTCCATCGCTCATCAATTGTTCGCACCAACTTACCTGCCCAATTCCACTTCCTCTCTTCTACTGCCTCGACAATATCTTTCACTCTAGTCTGCTCTCTCACCCAACTTGCTCACTTTCAGTCTTTCAGTGTTATTTCCATCATCGATCTCTCCATTCTCGTCTGTGCAGTCCTTAGCTTTGTTTCCATCACCCTCGTTAGCTTCCAAGTCTCACACTCGTAGATTATTGCTGGTAGAATGTATTGATTGTAGACTTTACGTTTCAAACATAAAGGTAGAGAGCCTCCCAGGACTTTATTATACTTACCAAAGACTTTCTAACCAATTGTAATACGTCTTTTTATTCCGTTATCATGATCTTTAGTCACCTTCACCATCTGGCCTAAATAATTATACTTTTCAACTTCCTCAAGACTCTCACCATCAATTACAATCTCTTTACTTTGAACTTTCATTTTTAAACCTACTTTAAGACTTCCCTCTTTTTAGATCGCTCAGCATATCTTGCAAGTCTTTTTTTTTTCTGAAATAAGAATAATGTCATACGCAAATCTTAGGTGGTTCAAATATTCACCATTAATCCTCAAACCTTTATTTTCCCAATTCAACCTTCTGAAAATATATTCCAAACAAGCTGTAAATAATTTGGGTGAAATTCTATTGCCTTGCCGTACTCCTTTCTCGATCTTGATCTTTTCTGTATCTTTATGTAGTCGAACTATAGCGGTACCTTTTGCATAAATCTTTTCTAAAACTCTTACGATCTGTTCATTTGCACACTTTGCGTAGCGAATTTAGTATTGCTATTTGTTCTAATGAGTCAAAGGCCTTCTCGTAATCTACAAAGCTAAACACAGAGGTATATTGTATTCTGTCGTTTTCTCGATTAGTTGGTTTTTTGCCTCAAAATGGTCTAGAGTCGAATATCCGCTCCTAAAGCCTGCCTGTTTTCTCGGTTTAGTTTCCATCTAAAACTTGACTTAGTCTATTTGTAAGGATATTGGAGAATATTTTATATACGTTTGATAGCAAGCTAATCGGTCGATAGTTACTAAGGTCCTTCTGGTCTCCATGTTTTTCTAAGCAAAATCACTATAGCAATGCACCTCGCATCAGGAACGCTTTCTTGATGTATGCACTAGGTGTACAACTGAACTAATTTAATATGAACTAATTTCCCTGCGTCTTTCAATAGATCGATTGATATACCATCTTCCCCAGGTGCTTTTCCTTGTTTTATATTTTTAGAGCAAATTCTACTTCTTCCTTTGTAATCTCTGGTACACTACTTATGTCTACACATGAATTTATTGACTCAATTACGGTCTTAAACGAGTAGAGCTCTTGGTAAAATTCCTCTACTCCTTTTACCATTTTGTCTCTACATTTAATTATTTTTTCTTTTCTATCTTTCAAACATATCATTTGCTGTCTTCTTAAAGCATGTCTGCGCTCGGTCACTGTATGCTTTTATCTTTCTGAATAGTTTCCTCTATTTCATCCATGTTTCTCTCTTTTTTCTGATCTCTGCCTTTTGTTGATAAGCTTGTTTAGTTCTACTCTTTCTATTTCGTCTCTCCTGCTTTTAATCTGCATGGTCCTTCTTCTTTTAATTAGGTCGTTTGTAGCTTTGGATTTTTTTTTTTTTTTTTTTTTTTTTTTTTTTTACTTCCTACTTTCTCTGCCGATTCCCTAATGATATTCATTAAATTCAAATTAGTATCTTCCACGCTGTCTTCGTTAGTTCCTAGAGCTTCGAATCTATTTTTAATTTCTAACTGAGATTTCTTATTATTATCCTTAACCTTTGCAAGGCTTATTTTCTTTTTAAAACTAATTTATTTCTCTCGGCTCTGAAACTGTATTTAGCTGTGCAACCTACCATTCTATGGCCACTACCTAGGTTGACTTTATTTATCACCGTAACATTGCTAACCCTTTTGCTCTCATCTCCTAATATGAAGTCTATTTCATTCTTTGTTGTTCCATTTGGACTTCTCAACGGCCATTTACGACCTACACGCTTTTGGAAGAAAGTATTCATTATCCTTATGTTGTAGTTCTCTGCAAAATTTACTAACATCTCGCCTCTATCATTTCTTTCACCTACTCCATACTTACCAATAAACGTTTCATCTCCCATTTTCTTCCCCACCTTAGCATTGAAGTCGCCTGTTACCAATGTGTACTTACTTTTTTCTCGGCCCATTACCTGACTTAAATCAGCATAGAACGACTCAATTTCATCGTCTGAATTCTTGTTAAGTTGGTGCATAAACCTGAATTATTTTTAGAGTGTATCTTTTCCACTCTAAGAGAAGAAGAGAGAAGGAGTTTGAATGTGTTTGAGATGAGGTATCTGAGAAGTATGATGGGGGTTACTAGGCTAGATAGAGTGAGCAATGAGGAGGTGAGGAGGAGAACGGGGGTGGAAAGGGAGCTGGGAGATAGGGTTGATGAAAGAATATTAGGATGGTTTGGACACATGGAAAGAATGAGTGAAGAAAGACTAGTAAAAGAGGTGTGGAAGGCAGATGTGGAGGGAGTGAACATAAGGGGACGTCCTAGAATGAGGTGGATGGATGGGGTGTAGGGGGCTTTGGGGAAGAGGGGAATGTCTGTTGAGGAAGGACGGGAGAGGACAGAAGACAGGGGTGAATGGAATAAACTTAGTAACCACGTAGTAAGCGCTGATACTATCAGTTGTTTTAAAAAACTATTAGACAACTTTATGGATGGGGATAACAGGTGGTGATGGATACGGAGCTGCCTAGTGTAGGCCTTATGGTCTTTTGCAGTCTTCTTTATTTCTTATGTTCTTATGTTCTTAAAATGGTTGTATATGGATGATGTTGTGATAGCATGAAGTGGAATGGGCGGGTGGATGGGGGTGAGGTAGTATGTGTGAAAAAATTTGACGCAGCCCGAAGGGATTTCTCCCCGTCCTCTCATTTTATGCAATGGGGGGACGGAGAGGGGGGATCGCCGATTTAATGAAGCAGCTTTGCTGTGGATGTGCTGTGTCTTGCGACACTGCTTCTGACCCAGGGCAGTGGACAAGGTACAGGGATGACCCGTCATTCGGGAGGTGTTAAGATAAGAGGGAGGGTGGAGGGGTGTGGAGTGTATTCAGGGATGGAATGGGTGGGAATGATTTTATGCCTTTTTTCTTTTGGGTACCCCCCTTGTAAGGGGGAAAAAGCCTGGGTATATGTATGTATGTATGTATGTATCTTTTCCACAGCCTAGTTACAATCCAAGCTACCCTGTCCGATAAACAACTGAATTTGACTACGTTATCAGCAACCTCTCGGTTTATCAAGAATCCTACTCTACTAGATCTATAGTAGAACAGGTGATAACCATCTTGTAATTGTATAAGCTTTACTTCCGTTCTTCGGACTTCGCTCAGTCCTACGATGTCCCACTTGATGTTGTCTAGTTCTTCCATTAAACTCTCCAGTCTGTTGTCTTCTGAGACTTACGTTGTAAGTATAGATCTTCATTTCCTTCATGTTGTTTAATGTCCAAGTCTTGGATCTGCTTGGACAGTGTTTACTCACATTCGGTGACACACTGCCAGTAAGCACACGAGGCAATGCGGTTGGACTTTTACGAGACGATGATCCAACAGGAACGCCCGGTTTTGTTTTGTTTGTACTGTTCATGGTTGTTATGATTTTTTTTTTCAGTAATCTCACCTCTGTGCCAGCTAGTTTCTGGTGAGATGTTTTTCTGGTGTCACCTTATTCATTTTATTCGGTGAAGCCCTATATCTATAGGGTGCCCAATGGTCCACGCCGTCATTATGACGGTACTCCATAAATCTATGAGGAGTTTTCCTGTTTACCATCAGGGACGTGCCAGTTAGCAGTGGGTCCTGCGACTGTGTGTTTGAGCTGCTCTTTGTCTGATCTTTCTTACAAAATCTGTTCAATATGGGTGACCCTGCAGAGATTTCTTCTCTATCGATATAGCTTTTGTAATCATTAAGATTCTCAAGCCTATCCACTACTTATGGATAGGGTTTGACATCAGTTATAGGTAAAATGCTTGAATCACATTGAGAGACATAATTTGATTCGTGACTTACAGCATGGGTTCCCCAAAGATAAGTCATGTGTGACTATTTTTCTATCTTTTTACACTAATTTATACAAAGCATCAAATAGCAATTATAGATACGATGTTATTTACTTTGACCATAGTAAAGCGTTCGAGAAGGTGCCCCACTAGAGACTACTAAATAAAATATAAATCCATGTCATAGGAGGATGAGTGTTAGAATGGATTAGAGCTTGAAGCGTGACAGAAAACAGCAGGTCACCATAAATGGTTTAAAATCCAACTGGGATAGTGTATCTAGTGGAGTTCCCCAGGGCTCGGATTAGTGTCCTTTATTGTTTATTATGTACATAAATTACTTGGACGATGGAATCAATAGTGATGTTAGTAAGTCTGCTGACGACACTAAAATAGGACGCCTAATTAGGTCAGGAGACGACGCCGAGATTCTGCAGGATGATCTCAACAAATTGTTCACATGGTCGGTGAAATGGTAAATGAACTTCATTATCTCAAAATACAGCGTGTTAAACGTAGGTCTACACAACCCCGAAAACAGATATAGTTTAGATAACACGTTTTTAGAGAAACCTGAGTGCAAGAGAGACGTGGGAATTCTAGTGACTCCTGATCTTAACTCCAGGAAACAGGGCCGTAGCACCAGGAATACGAGTAAAGCTAACAGAGCATTAGGTTTCATTGTTAGGATGGTTATGAATAGAAGTACAGAGGTAATTATCAGAATCTATCAAGCATCCTTGACTATGCAGTAGAATTTTGGTCTCCATCGTGTAGAATAGACAGTTCATTAGAATCAGTACAGGGGAGAATGACCAAAATTATACATGGGTTCAGAAATTATCCTTACGAAGAGAGGCTTAGGCACTTTAACTTAAACTCTCTGGAAAGACGCAGAGTGCGGGGTGATCTAATAAAGATGTTCAAGTGGATCAAATTCTTTAACAAGGGTGACACAAACAAGGTCATCATATTACGACAACATGGCGGGACTCTCAGTAATGGATTTAAATTGGACAAATGTAGATTTAAGAAGGAAATGAGCAAGAATTGGTTTACTAATTAGGCGCTGAAACTAACGGTTGTTTTAAGAAACGGTTAGACAACTTTATGGATGGGGATGACAGGTGGTAATATATATGTACATAATATATATATATATATATATATATATATATATATATATATACATATATTTATATATTACTGGTGAGAAATGTAGTAACACCTTTGTAAATCACAACTAACACAACTATTGGACGAAAGAAAGAGTTGAGTAAACAAAACTATATATTTCGATTGCTAACTGCAGTCGAAACATATAATTGAAATATATAGTTTCGTTTACTCAACTCTTTCTTTCGTCCGAATGTGGTGTTAGTTGTGATATAT
>NC_134808.1:15040256-15043286 GCF_046742065.1 Oratosquilla oratoria | reverse complement strand
GGGAGAAATCCCTTTGGGCTTCGTCAAATTTTGCTCACACATACTACCTCACCCCCCATCCCCCTACCCATTCCACCTCATGCATCACAACATCATCCATATACAACCATTCTCCATTCACCCCTGTCTTCTGTCCTCTCCCGTCCTTCCTCAACAGGCATTCCCCTTTTCCCCAAAGCCCCCTTCACCCCATCCATCCGCCTTATCCTAGGACGTCCCCTCATGTTCACTCCCTTCACATCTGCCTTCCATACCTCTTTTACTAGTCTTTCTTCACTCATTCTTTCCATGTGTCCAAACCATCCTAATACTCTTACATCAACCCTATCTCCCAACTCCCTTTACACCCCTGTTCTCCTCCTCACCTCCTCATTTCTCACACTATCTAGCCTAGTAACCCCCATCATACTTCTCAGACACCTCATCTCAAACACATTCAAACTCCTTCTCTCTTCCTCGTTTATGTTCCATATTTCTGCCCCATACAGTGCTGTTGGCACAATCACTCCTTCATACAGTCTCTTCTTAGCATCCATTCCCAAATGTCTATTCCTCATTACACTCTTTAATCCACCAAAGCATTTACTCGCTTCTCTCAGTCTACGTTCTACCTCCACCTTCACTCCACCTTTTCCTGCCACATTTGCACCCAAGTATCTAAAACTATCCACTTCCTCCAGTCGCTCTCCCTTAATGCTCACCTCCAATCTGCTGCCACTTTCACCCCTTGTACATCTCATCACTTTACTTTTACCCACATTTATCTTTAGCTTTCTTCTATCACATACTCTCCCAAACTCTGCCACCAACTTCCTCAATCCCTCCTCCGATCCTGCCACAAGCGCAGTGTCGTACGTAAACAACAGCTGGCTCACCTCCCACCTTTCTCCATTTTCTTTAACCATCTCCAATCCCTGACCCACTATCCTTGCATTTACCTCTCGCACTAACCCCATCCATGTATAAGTTGAACAGCCAGGGTGACATAACGCATCCTTGACGAAGTCCCACCTTTACCTCAAACCACTCACTCTCTCCATTTCTAATCCTGACATAAGCTCTACTACTCTCATAAAAACTCTTGATAGCTCCTAGAAGCTTGCCTCCTATACCATATATCTGCATAACCTCCCACAATGCCTTTCTGTCTACGCTATTGTAAGCTTTTTCCAGATCCATAAAAGCCCAAAAAACATCCTTCCCCTTTCCTATAGATTTCTCACATATTTGTCTTACCACAAAGATCTGATCTACACAACCTCTACCCGTCCTAGATCCACACTGTTCCTCGAAAATTACTCCCTCTGTTCCTCTCCTAATCCTCTCAATCAAGATCCTCCCATATGCCTTCCCAACTACACTTAACAAGCTAATCCCTCTGAAACTACTACATTCACACTTGTCCCCTTTTCCCTTATAAAGTGGAACTATACAGGCACTCCTCCAGTCCTCCGGCACTCTACCCTCTCTCCAGCAAACATTAAATAACCTCACCAGCCAGTCCACCATCACTGTACCTCCTTTTTTTTTTTTTTTTTTTTAGACATTCTGCATGGCATCCATCCAGACCAGGTGCCTTACCTGCTTTCATCATCTTAACAACTGCCTTCACTTCATCCTTCCTTATTTCTCCTCCATTTTCCTCACTCCTCACTCTCATTTTCTTAGCACTTCCCACTCCAACTATCTTTCCCTCCCTATCCTCCTTCACATTTAGCAACTCCCTAAAACATTCTGCCCATCTTCCCCTTACTGCCTTCTCTTCCATTATCATCTCTCCATCTGCACCTTTTATCTTTTCTTCTCTACTTGATTCGCCTCCTCTTCCTCTCTTAATTTCTTTTCAAAACATCTTTTTATTACTTTCAAAATTTTCTGTCATACTCTTACCCCACTTCACATCTGCTCTTCTCTTTGCCTCCTTTACCTTTTACTTTACTTCTCTTTTCTTTTCTTTGTACCTCTCATATGAATCCCTCGTCCTATTTTGTAATCAATCTGTGAAAGCTCGCTTCTTCTCTTCTACAACCTTCTTTGTTTCCTCATGCCACCATTCACTACCCTTCCTTCTATTTCCTCCTGACCTTCTTGTTCCACACACCATCCTTGCACACTTTGTGACTCCCTCCTTGAACCATCCCCATTCCTCCTCCACACCTAGCTCTACTCTATCCTTCACTCCCTTCCACTCCCCCTTCAGCTTCTTCTTGTACTCCTTCTCCTTTTCCTTTTCATTTAAAGAGTTCACTCTAAGCACCTCCCTACCTTTTGTCCCTTTCCTCTTTCTCCATCTATCCTCCACTCTCAATTTACTTTCCACCAAAAAATTATCTGATATTCCCCCACCCTCTCCCCTTAGCACATGTACATCCTTAACTTTTCCTATCATAATCCTATTTACCACTACATAATCCATCAACGCTCTATCTACCACCCTTCCTTCCACCACCCTCTCCCACGTGTACTTATGCTTGAGTTTCTTCCGAAACACTGTATTTGCTATCATCAACTCTCTTTCTAGACACATTTCCACCATCATCTCTCCACTACGATTCTTTCCTGGAACTCCACATTTCCCAACCACTCCATCAACTGGACCATTTCCTACCCTAGCATTAAGGTCTCCCAGTACATTTCTCCCTAAATCCTCTATGTACTCATTTAAATCTATCCAAAAGGCCTCCCTTTCTTCTACACTCTTCTCACTGCCAGGCCTATATGCACTTACAAAGACCTTACTTGGTGGCAGTATTCTTTTCCCCCACCACAGGGAATTCCCCCACCACAGAAAATGAATACTCAGAGAAATGGTATAGGACAGCAGCAAGGGGTTGGGGGACAGCATAACGGAGGGACAGTCGTAGTATAAAAGTGTCATCATTTCTCTATGAAGAGAGTTTTCTTCTATCATAGACAAAATGATGTGTAGCTCTGGTCCGTAGGGGCGCCCCAATATAGACCCTAAAGTATCAAATGCATGCTAGTTTGCCACAATAACAAGCAGCCAATACCCCAGACGGGGATATCTAG
>NC_134808.1:15010256-15027756 GCF_046742065.1 Oratosquilla oratoria | reverse complement strand
GAATGGACTAAGGTACTGACTTGGGAGCCTCTTGGTTCCAGAGCAGTAGGTTCGAATCATCTGCGCAACGGTCATAAAAATGATCTGATTGATGTCGCTGTTCACTAGCAAATTACTCATATGGTTACAATGATGATAGCGTGAAAGGGAGTTGTTCCGGTCTTTAGCCCCTGCTACGAGTGTGGTTGGCTCTTCTGTGAAAATAGGAATTATGGGCCGCAGTGAGTGGTCTTTCCTAATCTCGGGAATCGGTAGCGTTTCGAGTTGGAGGAGTTTTAAACAATCGATAGCTGAGTGGTCTAAAGCACTAACTTAGGAGCCTCTTGGCGCCAGAGCGGTAAGTTCGAATCCTCTACGCAGCATGTAGTGAGCGCTGAAATTATCGGTTGTTTTAAGAAAAGGTTAGACAACACTTATGAATGGGGATGACAAGTGGTAATTGACATGGAACTACCTAGTGTAGGTCTTATGGTCTCTTATAGTCTCCTTCACTCTTATGTTCTTATGTTTCTCCTGGTAGACAATCACGTGCCGCAAAGTTTAACTCACAATTCACTCATAATATATCATCGTCACTAAATACCCAATAAACTTTACTCAAGTAATTCCATTACTAAATTTCCATATATGAAGAATTTTATAATACACTGCTCTCCGTCCCCCCGTCTTCTCCTTTATGCATGGGGGGACGGAGAGGGGGGTCGCCGATTTAATGAAGCGGCCTTGCTGTGGATGTGCTGTGTCTTGCGACACTACTTCTGACCCAGGGCAGTGGACAAGGTGCAGGGATGACCCGTCATCCAGGAGGTGCTAAGCTGAGAGGGAGGGTGGAGGGGTGTGGAGTGTATTCAGGGATGGAATGGGTGGGAATTATTTTATGCCTTTTCCTTTTTGGCTACCTCCCTTGTAAGGGGGGGAAAGCCTTGGTATATGTATGTATGTATGTAACTTCTCGCTTTTCGTTTTCCATGTGCACCACCCCCAACTCGTAATCTTCCTCTACAACTTCTTTACTGTAATCTATCTACCCTTTCCCTTTCAAAACCACTCCATTCAACAAAAGCATGCTTACATTTTCCATAATGACTTCTATTCCTCAGCTTCTTCTCTCAACTATCAAATGCAGTGTTTGCTTTTCTTTTTTTTATGACGAAGCATTTTGCTTTGTCGTTGTTCTGTTTTCGCATTATCGTTTTCTCAGTTGCCACTTTGCTAAAGTTTAGCCAAATGGGTAAGGGCCATGCAGCAATTTCCCTTTCCTGACCATTCTGTCTACTCTACTCTCTCATATGCTCCCTCTCCCATGTCCCTTTCTTTGTTTCCCTTTCTCTTCATGTTCCTTGCTCTTATTATCTATGTTTCTTTTTTTCATTCCTTTTTTGTTCTCTCTTCTTCTCTAGCTCCACCCAATTTTATTCCTTCCCTTCCCTACCACCCTCAGTGCTAGTTCTTCCATGTTCCTTTTTTTCACTTTCTCTTCGTGCTCATTGCTTTTGTATTTTCTCTTCTCCTTTTTTCTGTTCTTCTCTAGTTCCATCCAAATCTGTTCCTTCCTTTCCCTCCCATCCTCAGTCCTAGTTCTGCCCTGCCCTGCCCTGCCCTGCCAAGATTGTGATTTGGTTTACTTGGGTCAAACCGGGAGAGACTTGAACACTAGATTGGCAGAACATAAAAGGTCAATTAGGTATGGGCAAGAAAATTCGGCTGTATTTCTTCATGTCAAAAATAAGAATCATTCTTTCGACTGGGGTAAGGCCAGATTAGTGTTCAAGTCCCACTGCGGTTTCAGGAGAAAAATAGTTGAATCAGCATTAATTGAGGAATGCCCTAATATTAATATTTCTAAAGGGCAGTGGACTCCTGACACCATTTCACGCGCACCGGTCAGCAGACTGGTACGGAGCTTACAACTCCCCCTCACCTCACCCTCTCCCTCCTCCGCCCCCCCCCCATTTTGCCCCGCACCTGAGTGATGCCATCTGTCCACATTCCTTCTCTTTTCTGTAGCTTATAAGTCCCCTCTGTCCTCTGTCTTATGTACTTTCCTGAAGAGGGCTACAGTTGATAGCCGAAATATAGGATTCTTCTTTATTCGAAGTTTATTTTCTCCGACTGTGGGTTTCCTGTGTGTCATATAGAAATATATATATATATATATATATATATATGTATGTATATATATGTGTATATATACATATATGTATATATATATGTACATATATATATATATATATATATATATATATATATATATGTGTGTATATATATTTATATATATATATGTACGAATACACGGACACACGCGTGCGTACGCACGCACAAGCACACACATACGCGCTTACTCGCACATACGTACACAGACACGTGTACACACGCGCACACGCGCGCGTACACACACACACACACACACACACACACACACACACACGAGCCGGTTGATGAAAAACAATAAAATGTATAAAGTGCTACACCGATTAGTTACTATCTTCTCTACCTGCATTAGAGGGAAATAATGCTAAAATTAACACTCTTCTGCCCCTTTTTTGCAGTTACCACGATTAACATTACCCTTTTCTATCGTTCGCACATTACTCTTTGTTCCACCAACCCATCCCTTTCTGTCCCTCCCCAACCACCAGACCCGCCATCTCTCTTCAATCTTACAAATCCATCTTTCAGTTACCGCTGGGAAGTGAATCCAGATGCTATCTCACTGCCTACGACCATTACACCAAGGCCTCTGCAATCACCCGACCCTCACATTCCTATCATTCCCGATCCCAATGAATGAACCCCGGAACACGACACCATGATCTTTCGGAATCACCCGCCTAAGGCCTATACACAAACCTTCCATCAGTGGTCTTAATGCTCTTCTCCCCTGTTTTACTTTGATCAAACTCTGGCGAGTTCAACTCGTTTGTCCAATATATTTAACATTTTCAGTGATATTTGCACCCTGTAAATTTGCTCTAGTGGCCTCCAGAGGACGTTATTTAACCAATGAAGACCCAGGTGCGAAAGGGAAGGGTTAAATCAAATTATCTCTGCTAGTTGCTTCCTTCCACCACGACGCCGCTGACCCGAGCAATCACTGCAGCTCTGCCTCCCTTCCAAATCACCAACCCCTCTCAACTCTATTCAGTCACCCCTATCTACTCTATACCCGCATCTCTTCCCATCACTCACTTCCCCATCTATTCACTCAGCTTCTACCACCACATTGTAAACACATTGGACAACAGATCCCGTCCGCTTTTGCAGTGAGCCTTCCCGGCCCCAGGTCCCCACCGTCACAAGCTCCCAATCTTTCTTTCCTTCTACCAGAAGTCACACCCCGACCCACCAATCCCTCACCCTCTCCCATCGCACCGTCACCCCTCAATGGAAATAAATCATGATGACGGAGACCCACATTTACCGGTTAATTATCAATGGTCAAGGAAGATAATGGTGGTGCTAATGGTTAGGGGGAGGAACTGGTGTTGGATGGAAGGTGGTGGTGTATTAATATGTGTGCATGCGTGCGTGCGTGTGTTTGTGTGTGTGTGTATGTGTGCGTGTGTGCGTGTGCGTGTGTGTGTGTGTGTGTGTGTGTGTGTGTGTGTGTGTGTGTGTGTGTGTGTGTGTGTGTGTGTGTGTGTGTGTGTGTGTGTGTGTGTGTGTGTGTGTGTGTGTGTGTGTGTGTATTTGTGTCTGTGTCTGTATGTATTTGTGTTTGTGTGTCTGTATGTCTGTGTGTGTGCGCGCGCACGCACACAGACATACAGATAAAGGCAGGAATTGTCAGAAACAAAGCTTTAACATCAGTGAAAACATCATTTGTACTATGAAGGGAATTAATCTAAAAGGAAGACGAGGAAGCATAGGCAAAAACGAGATGACCTCCACAGACAACGTTGGCAGTGGTTTATTGAGTGTAGAGACACTACATGAAAAGAACATGAGTTGTTTTATTCTCTATAGCAACGTCGATGTTCATACAATTCATATTTGTCATGCTGATTGTAGTCATCGGAACCTACCTATGTTTATTTTTACTGGCTTTCATCTTGTTTTCGGAAGAATTACCACGGCTACATTGGCTTAAAAGTAAGTGCAGTGTGGAACTGAAAAATTCAGAGGGTAGGAAAACTGAACATGAACGTGGAAACGCCAAGTGTGGACTAGCTTGCGTCTCTGGGTCATTGGGTGTCACTATTTATCTACGATATAGAATGCATAAAACTAATATAGTTAACATCTCCCATAAAAAGATCAAACCTGGAGGAAAGCAACATTCTGATATGATGCAAATTCACCCTTTGGAGAAAGAAGAGAAATCGTCTGGTCAATTGGTTAAACAACAGAGATTCTTAGTTTTAATCAAGAAGTGAAGGTTTTTCGATTATTTGAATTAAATTGCTTGATGTCAGCTATGCAAGACAAAGACACTCGTAAATAGGTTAATAATATGTCAATGTCATTGCAGGAATAACAACTAACTTGAGTAACATATAACAAATAAAGTGAGAATACCTGTAGTTCTAATGAAACAATGTGCTCGCATTCAAAGCCACACAATGGTGTTCTAAGAACAAAATGAATTTGTGGGTGTGAACGGACAAAAGCTGGTAAGCAGCTGGAATGACGGCAATGGAACGAATGATAGAGATAGATTCCCTGTGGCATCAGTGATAGAAATAATAAAGATAGCTGTAATGATGGGAATGCTTGTAATGGAAATAATTGCAGTGGATCTCATCATGACTGGTGGAGGTAATGTTAGAGGTGGAAGCTCTAGTAGAAGAGATAATTAGGATAGTGACTGTAAAAGAAACTGTTGTGGGAATTATTGCGTTTAATCTTCCCGTAGGGATAGTGACGTGGTTGGCATTATAAGGAAGGACGAATGCAAGGGCCAGCTACATTGTGGCGAGAAAGATTATGATGATGATCCTGGTAGGACCATTCATATTGCGACAAGTAATGAAAGTAGTTATGATTGAGCTGCTAGCCAGGATCGTTTCATATTATCCATCACTGTGATTGTTGTTACGAAGCTTAGCGGATGTTACGAGTGGAACCGCAGACTAGGAGTATGCGGAGACAAAGATATGAAAGTGACTGAGAGAGACAATATAAGAAGTATTACCTGTTCTGGCTAAGAACAGGCAATCTTATTGTTCAGGTGACGGAAAACTCATCACTTTTTAAGGTTTTTATTAAAACGAATCTCACAGAGATAAAGTGATTATTTCATGTGTAAAAGCACTGGTTTTAATAAGGTAATATAATTAGTAATGATAAAAGTATGTTGATAATTGGAAACAAGAAAGGACCACTATCATGAGTGACCTAAGTATGAGTGTATATAATACAGCACTAGGAATACATTTGAATGTGATAGGAATAGTAATGGGATATGTTCTGCTGGGGTTAGTCATGCATTGGCTTTCACATAAGAAAAAATATAATAATTGTGATGAGAATATAAAAGAACTGCATGCGAGAGTTGTTTTGAAAATCCTAATGACTAGATAGTAGATAAAATGAAGACATATATAACAAGATGAGAGGCAGGTACTAAGCTTCCTTCGAAGCCGTTATCCTTCCCCTGTTTCTATTATTAGGACAAGTGACAATTACTGAAGACTGTTGGATTAGACAGTCTGCGTCGTGTCAAGCTTGAGAAAAAACAACCTTCCACGACAACGCGCAGTGTAGATTATATTATTTATGCTGGGATAAAGATACGGGTTGTGATATGTCTGAGAATAAAGCAAGTGCAAGAGAGGGTACGATCAAGACACACTCCCAAGTTGGAATAATATAATTGTGGTTTTGATGATGCAACAGTTAAACTAGACAAAAGCAATATCCGAATGGGTGACTTTCACGGTATACATTCCTGGCATGATAACATGTAATTTGCGAATGATAAAAAGTAGATGTGAAGAAGAAGAAGAGGGAAAAGAAGAAGAAATTTAAACAGATTAAATTGAATCTGATTTGGCAAAAGTGGCTGAGACAGCTGTAAAATTATTGTGACGGGCAGTCGCGACGTCGGTCAGGGTGTTGGAACGGCTATAGTGGTTGTCACTTCATGTGATGTGAGTAGTTGTACCGAGAGTGGGCCAAATACAAGGGGCTGTGGTCTTGTAAGGTGTAGAGAGCGATGTTACTATAAAACTCAAGGTGATGAAAAAAATAGTCACTCCACCGAATGGCGTTGCGATGATAAAAACTGTATTGGCTGTATTCATGGATAAAATAGATACATCTTTCAGGCTGAGCGCAAATGATAGGTTGAGGTATCAGTTTAAACAAAGAATAGTAACTGTTTCAAGCTATTCAGACTTCAGAAACATTGTAGACACGTTTAAAACATGAAAACCCAAAGAGACGTCTACCCTAAATAACATCATCTGATAGAACAAAATCATTAGGCAGACCAGTGGGATTTAATGGGTTAAATAAATAGGAAATGTTGCATGTATAGGAGCTGTAAAGAAAATGGTCTGTTAATCATTACGCTTGGGTAGAGAGGAATTTGAGACCCATACCCAATGTTATAGAGGGATTTGCCCCATGCGAATGACTTTCAGATTGCGTGTTTAAGATTAAGGGCGGCTCTGCCACGGAATACAGCTGTGACGTAAACATACGAGAGGAAACAAGATGGGGGCCATCCACTGTGTTGAGGTTACATGCAAGGTGACTGACAAGAGTGAATGTGGATCTATGCAAAGGGGACAGATGCAATCCAGATAGACAAAAAAGGAAGGTGACTCTGGTGAAGAAGGATATCACTGGAGCGTATGATTAAGATATGGCTGATCCTAAGATGTATGGATTTCAAAAGAGAAACTGTGACGAAGGAATGTATGACAAGAAAACTACCGACAGAAATAATTTGATCATGTACAAGACTTAGTGTTAGATTAATCAATCTATGGTTAAGGCGCTTGTCCGAGTGAAACGAGAGTAAATGATAAGAATGGCAGCGACTGTGAAGAGGAAGCTTATAAAGGGTAGAAGGGGCCATTGTGAGGGGAAGATAACAGTGATTGATGCGATATGCGATCAGGCTGAGGGTGGTTCCAACAAGGAGCCCTTTGACCAGTGGGGCTATGACAAAAGCAAATGTAACAAATGTGACAGGGGCGGGACGATTATCACAAGACTGATGTCGACAAGAGTTATGGGCGGTTGGGACATGTTTGGTTGTGGGATAGACGGCGAGAACAGGTCGAGATGATGTTGCCATTCCAACTGCGTAATACTTCGACCGCATGAGATACAGGTGAAGAATCTGTTGGAAGAGTAGTTTAAGTTCATTTCCTGATCATTCATTTGAAATAATACTTCTTTGGAAAAGAGGTAGCACGTTCAACATTATCCGTAACTCCAAATAATGCATATGTATACCTATTTATGCAAGCAAGGAGTTAACCTACTTAGACTAACTCTTTCCGTAACCAAAGCTATTCACCCTTTGAGGCCGACTGCCTCGTTGCGATTTTATTCATTCTTATGGCACTCTGTCAATAAGAACGGTGTTAAGCACCTACCTCAGTCTTTATTTTCTTATTTTGTCCATTGACTGTCAGAGAAACATCGCATCTGTTTTCGTCTAGCGGTAAGGAGGTACGAAATACTTCGCGTAGCAAATCGGGACCTCGGGGCTCGAGTCGCTTGGCAAGCACCGTCATTACCGACCTCGCAGTCTCCACAATTCGTTCCACGACTTGGCAGGAGACATAGAAAAGAGTCCGAAGAACCCAGTCATTAAAGCAATTGGCGCCAGGCACGTAAAACTCGCGGAACCCGTTACAAATCCATCGACCCCCGCTGTAAAGGTTGACAGAGTGGCATGAATCTTGACGCCACATGGCACTGAATTACTCGAACAGGCAATAGTATCTTCATCCTGGGGATTGTTGTTTGGGGCTAGAGTACCAAACCAATCCGAATATACAATAAGGTGTATGAATGAACAAATTACTTTCAGGTGAGTTGAATAAAACTAAAGCCTTCCTTTTACTACCTGTCTGACGCCAACTTGGCCCAATTTGTGAAATAACAGATTACCATTATCCTTCATACGACGCTAGTCTTACAAATCATATTCCTTTCACTGATACGCTAGGCATCGAAGCTGTAAAGGAAAACTTATGTTTCATTAGTAGCCACCAAACACTCTTTACCAATAAGCCTGATAAAAACAGTGACAGCTTTTATGTTCACACAGACAACACAGATGATTTTTCGACTTGATATTCAACGTATCACGTGGTGCCACACCTGTATAGATAATCAAACCAAGAACTGATATCCTGAATTCCTATATGTAAATCTAGAAACGAGCCACAGAGGGAACGTTTCGAAACACATTTGACAATGCACACGTGACATCCATCACTATCTAGTTGATAAATTATTCATGGCCTTTATCATCATGCCTGTTGGGTCATGTGTTTATAATGTGTCCTCATTGAAGTGCAAAGACAACCATATGTCCTTAAGAGCTGAGCGGTTTAGAACGTCGCTACTTGAGAGGACAATAGTGGGGGCAGTTCGAGGTTGCCTGACGGTAACCGAATTATGTGTGTTTGTATGTATGTATGTATGTATGTATGTATGTATGTATGTATGTATGTATGTATGTATGTATGTATGTATGTATGTATGTATGTATGTATGTATGTATGTATGTATGTAATGTATGTATGTATGTATGTATGTATGTATGTATGTATGTATGTATGTAATGTATGTATGTATGTATGTATGTATGTAGGTATGTATGTACGCACATACGTATGTATGTATGTATGTATATTATGTATGTATGTACGTGTGTTTGTGTGTGTGTGTGTGTGTGTGTGTGTGTGTGTGTGTGTGTGTGTGTGTGTGTGTGTGTGTGTGTGTGTGTGTGTGTGTGTGTGTGTGTGTGTGTGTGTGTGTGTGTGTGTGTGTGTGTGTGTGTGTGTGTACGTGTGTGTCTATACATAT
This sequence comes from Oratosquilla oratoria, assembly GCF_046742065.1. Taxonomy (NCBI): domain Eukaryota; kingdom Metazoa; phylum Arthropoda; class Malacostraca; order Stomatopoda; family Squillidae; genus Oratosquilla; species Oratosquilla oratoria. The sequence goes on along the minus strand of NC_134808.1, from coordinate 15,018,759 downwards.
GGATATGTATACGTATGTATGTATATGTACATGTACATGTATATGTATATGTATATGTATATGTACAGTATATATATATGTATATGTATATGTATATGTATATGTATATGTATATGTATATGTATATGTATATGTATTTGTATACGTACATAGTACGTCTTTTACACATAAGATTTTGAAGTAAATACGAGGAATCTTTGGTACTACAAACCTTCAAGTGAGCGGTGGAAGCCGCACATGTTCAGCTCTCGGGGCGGCACAAACTGTAACATTGTTTGCATTATACTCGTAGTCGAAGACTTGATGGAATTTGATCGTCATACTTGTTGATACATCAGTAAATTTAGTGACATTTTTCACAAGAATTTAATGTCACATGCCATGAGTTTCTCGTTTCAAAGTATGTCACATTTGTATAGCCCTGAGTGTTGCATTTTCTGGGAACTTAACAAATATAAGCAAGTCTACGACAGCTTAAGTGATCACTTTTAACAAAGGGCCGAGCTCGACAACCACCTTCATTATGTTCTTTAGATACAGAAGTGGTTACGTGCACTAGCAAAAACTCGTTTGCGTTCGTCAGTGTAAACGTCCATACTTTGTGCACAATGGATCTCAGAACTCAGAACGTCGTGAGAACCGACGCACGAACATGCACCACAAAACAGTGTGACCAGGACCTGAAATAAGTCCGGGCACAGGCAGATTTTCTGTCCCGAAGGTACGTTTTGCTTGTTGCGATTATCGCTCAACGAGGATTGTTTATGGTTCCATGATGATGGTTAAACGATTGTCTAGACTCTAGAGCACTAATTCTTTGTCTTTGGATGGGACTTTTCTGCTTCGAGCTGCAAACTACGAGGATAATGTTTCTAAGAGAACTTACCAACGCGTTTACCCAAATAGGATGCACGTCATCCGCCATTGGCTATGGTAGGCTAATTATAATTATCGCACCGAGCAAAACGTTTCACTTGTATCGACTTTACGCTGTGAGCCGTCCACGACATGACTTCGTGCTCCCAAATAACCATGGGTGTCTATAGACGCTTTCACACGTGTGAATGCGTTCATAGACACCCAAGGCTATTTGAGAGTATGGCGTCATGTTGTGAACGGCGCACAGCGAAAAGTCGATACGTATGAAAGGAGGGTGCACGGACATAAACTCACAAGATAGCTTACAAGCCAAAAACTCGCGTCTACGACAGAACGTCGAAAGACACAATGTCGAATGAAACGACAGAAGGTTGAATACAACATAATGTCGAATTATTTATTTCACTGGTTATTTGTGTAAATATGTGTTACATATTAGTTGCACATAATGATTCATAACATAAGGAGTGTTTTTGATGATATATGGTGTTCTCTTGGAGAAATATTTTACTTTCGCGGCAACCGACATTCCTGTATTGCTGGATCCATCATGGTAGCCCAGGATGCTTTTCTGTTTGCATGATTACAAACATGTAGGTAAGGCCTACAACAATAGGCCTAGACAGTAAATCTATTTTTAATATATGTCTAAGAATCTTATCATGTCAAACATTTCAATATAGTTTCAACTGGAGCTGTCCATATATTATCGAATGTTACGCACCTGGTGTGCAGAGAACATGGGGAACACAATAATAACATTGTTTAGCCCGAAACATATTGTTCATATTTTGCAACAGTGTTTTATTTATTTTTTTTATTAATTTGTATATTGATTTATTTGTGTTTTATTCAAGATACAGGTTTTTCAATTGTAGTTCTGAAATCACAATGACTAAGTCACATGAATGAAATGCGTAACCTATTTATGGTCGAAGACATATCGTTGATCTCTGATGTAATTTCATAATCGTCAAGAAGGGAAGTCTAAGAACAGAAACATCTTCCAGTTCAATTCCAATTAATGCATTGTTCCAGAAACTACGGATAATTTTACTTGCACTAATGCAGTTGGTGAAGAAATCATACAAATAAAATAAGTTTCATGCATATTTTTTAATTTTGGTATTTCCGAAGAAGCATCTCTGACATGATTCACTTCAAAAAAGGATTCGAAGTGAATCTATTTTAGCAATTAGTAAATGACTACATGAACACCCAAGTTTTTGTTCCGAATTTATTTCATTTGTAATAGGTGACATTAAAATATAGATATATCATATATAAGTACAACAATATATAAAATTTATTTAAATATTAACATGATCATAATCTATGAATATTATTTTTGAATGCAAGTACCCAGCGATCATCATGAGACTTTCTGGTCGATTCTGATGGAGGATCAGAAACTTTCGACATTCTATTGTTTCGACTTTCTGTCGTTTCGACATTCTGTCGTTTCCACTTTCTGTCTTTCGACATTGTGTCGTGCACCCCAAAAACTCACAAGACCCTTAATAAAGAAAAATCACACTTTTTATATTTTCTTTACTAAACTGTAATACATCAGAAAAAAAACACACATATTATCACATGTTTTATCACAAAGATTGGAAATATTACGCTTGTTTTTTTTTATTTATCAGATTATAAAACATATTTTTTAAGTTCTAGTATATCAGTGTATGATTGATGAAAGTCAAAGCGGCCAATTTACAGTGTGTATACCATTAACCATATCATGTATAATATTTTTTATTTTGCCACCCCCCCCTTCCTCTTACAAAAATTCCTGCGAACGCACCTGCACCATCCATGGTGTATAAATATAATACTGAGACATCTAGGATCATATTCACACATCATCTCATCATGGCAACACATTAGTAAAGATACAAATTTGTGATTACAATAAACCCTTATCAGTAATAATATTTGATTCTTAGTACATTTTTATAAGCACCCAAATGGGAAACATCCATCTGAGACAACACCGTGAACTTGGCTTGTGAGATTGTCTTTTTCCATTAAGGGTTTGAGTTTATGTCTTGTAAGCTTTTGTCTTGTGAGCTTATGTCTTGAGAACTTTTGTCTTGTGAGCTTATGTTGTGGAATCATGAAAGGAACCTTAGGATAAGAGTGACAAAAGTGTACGCACACTTCCGCACAGGGTGTCACTTTTCCTTTGAGTCTGGCTGCCGTCCAACAATTTTCACCATCGTGGTCTTTCTTCGGCAGCGAAAGTATTATGCTCGTAGCTTATCTCGAATAAACCATTTAGTCCCAGATGGTACTTTTATGTAGGCTGTTGCCAAGCTATTTCACCCATCTTTGGTAGCAAAGAGATTAGGAAAAAAAAAAAATACTGTAGCTCCTGGCCTTCCCAAGCATCTTCATTTTTATTACCATCAGAGACGAGGTGAAGCTGCCACATGTGTGATTTTGTCTCTCAGCTGTCAGAGGTGAAAGGTCAGAGTGTAACCATTAGACTGTGGTGTACCAAGTAGTATCATTCTGGAAACCAGGTACCCATTAATAATGTCTGGATGGGGTTTCTTAATGACTAAGTTAGGTCCATGGGCATGTGGGTGAGGTACCACACTCACTTTCAACGGTTGGGTTCCTCTCCAATGACGACTAGCCTCATGTTTCAGTGTGTGGGAGAAGTCATTTTGTGATCTTGTTTATTTGTTGTATCTATTTGTTTGGATGATTGTTTAAGCTACTTCTCTATTTTTATAATTATACATTTCATTTATTTATCATTACTATTATTATTTTGCACCATAATTCGTTATGGGCCAAAAGGTCTCCTTCCAGCTTGTATTTCTTTTGTAACCCATTGTGAATCTTGACCACCAGAAACTGTGCTTCCGAAAGATGCTAGACGAAGACGCCCACTGTCCACTCACCACTTCGCTTCCCCGCAGATGTGACAAGCGTTCCATCATCTGTCATCCAAGATTAATTTGATCTCTCCTCTTCCCTTTTCTTTCGTTTACTTTTCCCTCCGTCATATCCCTTTTCAGACTGTTATTTCATTACTGCTCATTTCTTTTTTCCCCTTTCCTCTCTTCTTCACTCTTTTTTTTTCTTCTTCTTCCTTTTCCCGCTCATCTTCAATCTTTCCCTTTCCTCTTGACTCTTCAACTTCTCCCATTCGCCCTTGTCCTTGTTCGACATTTTCATACTTTTATTTCCTGTACCCTCGTATCACTCCTGCTGTTTCTCTTTTCTTTGTTCGGGAAAATTTTGAAGTTTTCTTCCTTTCCCCTTGCCTTTGCCACCTCTTTCATTCTTTAATCCTTCTTTTTCATAACGCTATTATTCCTTCCTTCTCATTTCCGATTCTTCCATCTGTATTTTCTACTTTCCTTTCAAGTCTCTTCCTTTCCCTTCACTAGCTAATCTAATTTACATTCTACCTTCCTCATTCGACATCTGAAATACCCCCTCCACTTCCTCCTCCTCCTCCTCTTCTCGGCATCCACCTTCCATCCCTCCCACAGCCTTCTTTCCCTTTGATCACGTATTCCTATCTTTCCTACGGCCACTTCTTCCGTCGCAGGACCATCGCCACCACGAAACCACAGTCACCGTATCCTTCCTCTCGGAATCTTCCGCTATCCTTGATGCTTTCACATCATCATCCCTTCGCCCCCCCCCCCCCCTTTTTCATTTCTTACTTCCTCCCTTTTCCTCCCCCTGCCTCCTGTATCTACTTTCGGTCTCTCAGTGCACAGCTTCCAGCTCCTTTATTTCCATCTCCTATGTTTCTGTTTCTAAATTTTCCCTCACCTTTCTTTAATTTCTATACCTTCCTCTTTAGCTAAGCTACACATTTATCAAAATTTTCTCATCCTCCTTTTACTCAAACGTGTCCTCATTTGCATTTACTGTGTATTTACTTTTTCATCTCTCATAATTACTATTTCAATTTGCTATTTTACCATTCTTTCCTCACTGGTGCTCTTCTCTAGAAACTCCAGTCCTTCCTCCCCGCCCGATTTTGTCTTCCACTTTCTTCCTGTCATCATCCTATTATCTGTCTCCCTCCCCATAAATGCACAAAATAAATTAATTCCCTTCAAGTCAATAAGGAAGAATAGTAATACTCCCAAATGGATGACGGACAGACTGAAGTATGATATCGGAATGAAAAGAGGACTTTACGCAAAGTTAGAAAACTGGGAAACACACCTTAGATCCAAATATAACAATATGACAAGACTGGTTAAAAAAATACGCGCACAGCGAAACGTAATTATGAAATTAAGGCTGCCAGACAAACTAAATCCAACTCAAAGGGCTTCTTTCATCTCTACAGAATAAAAAATAAAGAAAGGATAGGCCCAATTAAAAACGAGGAAAATGTCATGATAGAATCAGAGGAAAAATGAGTGGGGTGTTTAACAAATATTTTCTCTCGGTGTTTACCAAGGAGAGGTTAAATAAGGTACTTCACTGCGATCCGATTTTCAGTGGGGATGCAGAAAGTAGGCTATCTAATATCAACATTAGTAAGGTAGAAATAGTCAAACAGATCGACAAACTTAAAGATACAAAATCCCCGGGTCCAGACGAGAATTTTCCGAGAGTGCTTAAAGAGTGTAAATTTTAAATCTGCGAACCAGTTAACAGAAATATTTAATAAGTAGATACAGACTGGTTTTGTGCCTATTGCTTGAGGGCAGGCAAACATTGTTCCTGTTTTCAAAAAGGGTGATAAATCATTTATATGCAACTACATGTCAATCAGTTTGACCTTAGTTATAGGTAAAATGCTTGAATCAATAATAGTTAATAGACTCAGAGATCACAATGAGAGACAATTTGATTCGTGACTCACAGCATGGTTACTCCAAGGCTAAGTCATGTGTGACTAATCTTCCATATTTTTACACTAGCGTCGGATAACAATGATAGTTACGATGTTATTTACCTTGACTTTAGCAAAGCATTCGACAAAGTGTCCACCAGAGACCACTGAATAAAATCAAAGCTCGTGACATAGGATGAAAAGTATTAGAATGGATTAGAGCTTGAATCAGTGACAGAAAACAGCGGGTCACCATAAATGGTGTAAAATCGAAGTGGGAGAATGTTTCAAGGGGAGCTCTGGTACCAGGTTCGGTTTTGGGTCCCTTATTGTCCGTTATGTACACAAACAACTTGAACAATGGGATTAAGAGTGAGTTAGTAAGTTTACGGACGACACTAAAATAGGGCTCGGTTTTGGGTCTCTTATTGTCCATCATGTACACAAACAACTTGGACAATGGGATTGATAGATGTTAGTAAGTTTACGGACGACACTAAAATAGGACGCCTAATTAGGTCAGGAGACGACGACGAGGTTCTGCAGGATGATCTTAACAAACTGTTCACATGGTCGGTGAAATGGCAACTGGACCGCAATATCTCAAAGTGCAGCATATTAAACGTAGGGCTACACAACCCCAAAAACAGAAATAGCTTAGATAACACATTTTTAGAGAGAGAAAGACTTGGAAGTTCTAGTAAGTGTTGACCTTAAATCTAGGAAACAGTACATTAGCGTCAGGAATAAAGCTAACAGAGCATTAGGTTTCATTGCTAGGACGTTACGAATAGAAGTGCAGAGGTAATGATCAAGCTTTATCTAGCGTTAGTTAGACCCAGCCTTGACTATGCGGTACAGTTTTGGCCTCCGTCTTATAAAATGGACATAAATTCACTAGAATCAGTACAGAGGAGAAGGACCAAAATGATACATGGGCAAGAAATTTGCCTTACGAGGAGAGGCTTAAGCACCTTAACTCACACTCTGGGAAGACGCAGAGTGCGGGATGATCTAATAGAGGTGTTCAAGTGGATCAAAGGCTTTAACAAAAGTGACGCAAACAAGGTCATAGTATTAAGACAACAGGGCAGGACTGACAGTAATGGGTTTAAACTGGACAAATTTAGACTTACGAAGGAAATAGGCAAGAACTGGTTTACTAATAGGGTGGTCAACGAATGGAATAGACTTAGTAACCATGTAGTGAGCGCTAAAACTATCGGTTGTTTTAAGAAACGGTTAGACAGCTTTATGGATGGGGATGACAGGTGGTAATGGACATGGAACTGCCTAATGTTGGCCTTATGGTCTCTTGCAGTCTCCTTCATTCTTATGTTCATATGTTCTTATGACACTATTCTATTTACCTATGTCATTCTTAGTCCTTTACGTCTTCGCCCGCTCCGCTCTTCCTCTCACCACTTTTTCACTTTTATTCATCCATCTCTAACACCTTTGTCTTTACTACACCATCGCAACTGTTGCTTCCCATCTCCTCACCTCTTCTTCCATCTGTATTCTCCGTATCTTCTTAATTTTTTTACTATGCCCTACCTCCTCCCATCCATATCAAGCATCCCACACTTGAAGAGCTGAGGAACAGAGAATGTGCTAAAAGAATGAGTATATACTGTATATATATATATATATATATATATGTGTGTGTGTGTGTGTGTGTGTGTGTGTGTGTGTGTGTGTGTGTGTGTGTGTGTGTGTGTGTGTGTGTGTGTGTGTGTGTGTGAGTGTGTGTGTGTGTGTGTGTGTGTGTGTGTGTGTGTGCGTGTGTGTGTGCGTGTGTGTGTGTGTGTGTGTGTGTGTGTGTGTACATATATATTGCAGGTGGGAGAGTGTTGCCAAGACTATCGGTTAACAGCATTTTTGTCATTTGAAAGATTAAAAAAGTGAAAACTAAGCTACAAGAAGGCTATTGATAGAAGTGTGATACAACTAAATTCAGTACGGATAACATCGAATTTCCACAGACACTAGTGATATGCTGCTTGCTCAGAAAATAACTTTAGGGAATTATGGACTTCACAATGAAAGTATCACAACTTCACGTGCCGCCCATTTTTTTTTTTTTTTTTTTTTTTTTTTTTTTAAGCAGTGACTGCAGGAGGAACAGTGGAATGTCACTGTGGAGAAGGAGTTCGACCCAAATGTCGACTTATTGAATTATTAGTTCTGACCTCCCACCACCTTCAACCTATGTATGGATGATAATCTCAATGGATTGATGAGTAGTCATAATTCATGTGACATCTTGTGTCTAATGCCTGAATCTCTGTTACAATCATCTTGGGCGGAAACATGATTTTTCTTTAAGTAAACATACATTTGATATAGATATTAATAATTAATGGGTCATCACAGTGTCCACGATTTGTCATCTTTATCGGGCATTCAGTAGTATTTTGGGTAGGCTTCAAATAGGCCTATCACTTTCATGTGCTGAAGATTTTGTTCTCTTTTTGTATGTCTTGCACTAAAATCATTAAATGTATCTATGATTATCAATAATATATTCCAGCACTATGTTACTCCACTTTAGTCCGTTTTACTTTTAAATATTCAAAATAACAACACCAGCGTATTGGTCACTCTGCTCTTAGGTGTGTCATGTTCTTATCCCTCTTTCCTGCATCTGCATTTTCCCTTTTTCTCAGCTAAGATTCCCACATTCTAACAGGTTCTCCCACTTCTCTTCCTCTCCTTCCGGACCTATTCGTCAACTGGGTTACCTTTGCCTCCTGTGTCTTATTTTTTCCCGTTCTTTCCCTCTGATATCTGTGCTCTCTC
>NC_134808.1:14975256-14980256 GCF_046742065.1 Oratosquilla oratoria | reverse complement strand
AAAGAAGAACGAATTTCTGGAAAGATTGCGAGAACTGAAAAAAAAAAAAACAGGAAATAGTTATTTGGTGGAATTCTGATACAACAACAACAAAATCATTAAACAGATAGACAAACTAGAGCAATGGTCTCAAAAAAGTGCTATTGAAATTCAATCCAAGTAAATGTAAAGTTACATTTGAGTACATATCATGTGAGTCAGCTTTAACCAAAAAGGAAGAGGATCCTAGTATAACTATTAGTAACGGTCTTGAAATAACTATGTCTTACATTTCTGCCTCAAAGAAAATAGATAGGATACTCGTATTGGTTGCACGATCTTTTGATTTTAAGAGTCAAGCTATCATTAACCAGTTATTTAAGCTGTTGATAGATTGGAAAGAGTACTGCAGTGAGCCACAAAAATCATAATAAGTGTAAGAAATAAAGCATACGAAAATTGCCAAAAACTCTTTAACCTACTCCCATCGCGAAGAATCAGGGGAGACTTAATACAAATCTAAGATTCGATAGAGAATATATGTTGCAAAAATTTACGATAGTTTCACATGAAATATGAATCGTAGCAAAATAATGGCCTCAAGCTGTCAGAACTTACCAACCACATCATCAGTAAATGGACAAATCTTCCAACTCATTTTTTTCTTTCACTTGGATAAACACTTTTTGTATATCTAACCTCCTATGAACTGAGAGATCTAATGTCGGCATGTTCATCATTGTAACGCATTGTCATAGTTTCTAACCTCCCACTCCCTAATAAATTTACTCACTTTCTCTTCCTTTACACATTTCCTACCCATTCTCCCCATGGACTTCTTTTTCCGGCCTGCCCTTTCCTCCGACTTTCCTCCCCCATCTCCTGCCCTCCTCTTCTCCCCCCCACACCCCACCCGGTTGTCAACCCCTCCTCCAAAGCCTTTCCCTTTCCTTCTCATCACGTTCTTTTCCTTCGCGTAATTGCACGTGACCTGCCTTTGATAATGTCATCCCCTCTTTCCCGATCCCCCTTGCCACCTATCCAGCTTAATCACTTTCCCTCCACTTTCACACTCCACCCTCCACTTTTCCTTTTCCTTCTTGTACGCCCACCAGACTCTGCCGGCTGTGCACGAGAATTTTGAAGGAAATCGGAAATTGAATCTTTATTCCAGCAGAGGTTATGCCTAGAACTATATCACGGTTAGTTAGTTAGTTAGATGAATGTTAACAAATATTATCCCTCTTTTCATAAAAAAACAACAACATAAACTAGGAGCTGCAGACCTATCAAAATATATCCTAAATCATAGGAGAATTGATAGAATTAGTTAGTTATATGCTATCAGATAACAAAAAGGAAACAATTATGTAGTAACCAATAGTAGAAATGTTTTAGATGAAAATGGATGTGAACAACCGCTTAGCAAACTAAATAAGGACACAACCCATCGGATCAACTAGCAAACAATAGAAAATAGGCTTATCCCTCTCCATCCTTTCGCCCTCAAACTGATGGAGAATTTCATCATCAAAAGGATCGGTCCCACGTATTCCTCCCAATAAACTATTACGGCCTTAAAGACCAATTGACGTGGCTCACAAATTCTAGTCTATACATTCTGAATTAATTCAACAACAAACTTCCTCAGGAGAGAACAACGTCAAAGACAATAGACAAACACAAGTTGTTTCACACAATTTCAAGACACATGAGATCCAAGAAACAGGGACCAGTGGCGGGTATCTGCATGTGGTGATCCTGCAAGATGAAAAACGAAGCTGCTCATTTTCAAAACTCATCAACACTCTCAATTCCATCAGACCGAGCACAAGATCTCCATCAACTTTAACTGTATTTATTACACCTTTCTACACATGAAGAACTGACAACTGGCGACTTCTCTCTTTCCCCTACTAACCCCCCCACCCCTTTCAGCGGGTGGCAGAAACAGTTCAACACCTATACAACACCGAAAACAGTCCAAAGTTTCTTCTCAGGGAGAATAGGGAGATACGTTGGAGAACTCGAGATCTTTTACCATCCCCTGTGGAGCTGCGAGTTTTCCTCTTAGGTTCAAGGTAACAATTATTGTCCAAGAAACAAGTCTGCACCAAATTGTAAACAAAATGCTCTGAAAGGCACAACAACAAAACAAAAGTATTGTTGAACCTCTTCAGACACGATTCTCCGAATGTATGTAAGTGAACAAACAGTATATGGGAACTGGAAATGCAGACTTCTCGCTATAAACACGCTAAGGTACACAACAAAACTAAAACAGTGGCGGATTTACAAGACAGGATGTCATTATCATTAGTGACATTTCTCACCTCCAGGGAACCACAAATCTTCAAAAGACAACAGTCACCCTGAACGAACAACGGCTGACACTAAACCAAATTTCCGAAAGTCGTTCATTCCTCACACAAACAAGATCATGACAAAGGCAAACAAAACACGCAATGCATTCAAAACAGCCACAAGTGCAAACTCGGTAAAAAAAAAAAAAAATCATGCATACCTTGTTTAGCTACGAATCCACACCCTGCTTCCCCTGCAGTCAAGAACATCAAAGATAAAGGTACACAAAAAATTCAAAACAAAATATTTAGTACAATAACAGGTTACACATATGCTACATTTATTAACTACTTATATGCAGAAACAAACATGGTTGCAATAGAACAACATATGAAATGACAGGAGCATAAGTCTACCGTCAGTGCTCTTGAGTCCTTATATCCATCAGATGTATCACCTCAACCAATACCGGCAACATCCAACACCTCAACTTAAGCAGCTCCCTTACTCCTAGCACCGGTGATCAAGACCATATTTCTCTTCCTTCCTCAAATATGCAACCTTTTACATGCAACGACCCTGTCATCATTATCTCAACACCAACATTAACACTGTGTTAACATGACCTTCCTACTGACACTAACACCGTGTCAACACTATCCGGTGTCTTCACCAAATCCATATAACTTTGTCAACACCACCCTTCTGTGTCAACATGACCTTCGTATCGACATAAACGCCATCAACACCACCACCTTGTCAACACCAACGATAAACAGTCTTGTCAACACTATCTCTCCCTGTATACTTTCGCAACTTCCCTCTACTGATGTTCACCCTTCCTCTCGTCACCATCAACGGCATCTTCTAGAAGTTTCTTTACCTCTAAATGTTCTTCTCTTACTCAAAATATTTCTTCCTTTCCTTCACACTTATTCTACTTGAGTGTCCTGTTTATTTTCGTTTCCTACTTGTTACTACCCTACTCTGTATTTGCATCATTCTTATCCTTGGACTTTGCTAATATAATTTTCTCTCGTTTTATGTTCTTTGTTCATTTATCGGGTTCTCTGTTGTAATGTCACCGTCACCCAAATTCGTGTAAAACTTGTAACCGTCATTTAGTTGCCACTATTCATTGTCAACAGGTTCTTAATGAATTTCCTTCACACATTTATACACTTTATCCCTCTCCCAGAGAGGAATGAAAAAAAATTACACGGAGGAGAATTTTGAAGAAGAAACAGAAATAAACAAATTTCTCATGAAAATAGAAATCCATTTCTTTGGATTCATGATAACTAGAACTTTTCCAAATATGATTCTCTTCTTCGATTAGCTATTTTTTTTTTTTTTTTTTTTATCAAGAATTTTTGTTTACTCTTAACACGGTGGTCACCCTAATGTAAAGACAAATCGTGTTACCATTAGAATTTATCTCTACTTTCCTCTTCCCTCTATTTCCTTTCCCTCCCTTCTCCTTCACCTCTCCTTCCATTCGACTTGCTCCCTTTCGTTTCCCTTTTTCCTCCCCTTCCACTCTCCCCTACATCTTCCCTTCTTTTTCTGTCTTCCCCCGACCCCGGCACTTCCTTTCCCAGTTCCACTCCCTTACTCATCTCAATTTACCTTGCTTTTCCTTTCCTTTCTCATTTCCTTTCCTCTCTTCTTTCTCTCCCTTCCCTTTCTTCCTGGCTGTCTAATCCCTCACCTCAACCTACCCTCTCCCTCCTCTCCCTCCTTAACCTTCTCTCTCTCCCTTCCCTCCTCGCCCTTCTCCGTGGACTAATATTTCTGCTCTCCATGCAGCACTCAGGCCTTCTTCCGTTAGTCGGTTACTTGCCTCCTTGCCCATTTCCTTCCTATCTTACCTTCTTCCCATCTTCCTTCCCCTCTGTCTCCCCTCCTTCCCTTCGCCAGGCCGGCCTCCCCCGGTCCGACCTGTCACACCCATTCGCTCGTCACCACGCCCTTTCGCTCCCTCTCGGTCTCCGCCCCGGCCCACGTGTCCCTGCCTCTGCCCCGGCCCGCCTTCAAACGGGCCCGCATCCTCTTATCATAACATTCATGTCACTTCCCCGAGTTGCTACGCGTCATCATCGTCTTATGCTTCGAACCCCTCATACCTACTACTACTACTACTACTTCTTCTACTACTACTCCTACTACTACTATTACTACTACTACTACTACTACTACTACTACTACTACTACTACTACTACTACTACTACTACTACTACTACTACTATTACTACTACTATTACTACTACTACTACTACTACTCCTACTATTACTACTACTACTACTACTACTATTACTACTACTATTACTACTACTACTACTACTACTACTACTACTACTACTACTACTACTACTACTACTACTACTACTACTACTACAATTACTACTTCTACTACTACAGCTACTACTACTACTACTACTACTTCTACTACTACTACTACTACTACTACTACTACTACTTCTACTACTACTACTACTACTACTACTACTACTACTACTACTACTACTACTACTACTACTACTACTACTACTACTGCTGCTGCTGCTGCTGCTGCTGCTGCTGCTGCTGCTGCTGCTGCTGCTGCATGTCCGGCTCATTAGACCATTCCGCCGGTCCATGCACGCAATACCCATTTTACAGTTTTCATTCGTCATAGGGCGTCGTTACTGTCACTCGGTTCTTACTGGGGCCCTG
>NC_134808.1:14942756-14947756 GCF_046742065.1 Oratosquilla oratoria | reverse complement strand
TGAGAATGTAAGATATCAAGGATGAAATTGTTCCTCATATTTCTTCAGAAATTATTTCCTATAAAAAAGTATGTCGTTATTAAAAATTTACGTAGCCATTGAAAAAAAGAAATTGTTACTTCATCATCAAAATTAGAAAAATGTAGAAACTAGGCAACAAAAGATAATCATAGGAAAACAGCTTGAAACTATGGTAACCTTAAGCTGCAATGATAGGAAAATTATGCATTTGATATCCCTTAAACATCTGACGTCAAAATTCATTTGATATAAAAAAAAAACAATTATACATCATTAATCTGTCCACATGTGAAATATTCTACATTTGTACGATGCCCCATAATCTCATTAAGATAACAAGGTAAAAAAAGGAAACGACGAGTTACCTAACCAAAATGGGAGTAAAGGAAAATAAAATTCCTTGAAATATTATATTTTCCCTAGAATGGACAGCTAGGAGACTTGATACAATAATTCAAGGTTTAATGTGAACTGAAGATATAAGAGTTAAAGATACACCAACTACAAACTAAAAAAAATATTAAAACGGACACCATATTGTATCGAAAAGTTGAAGGAAACAATTGTACAGTACCAATGAATAGAACAGACTTCTCACAGAGGATACTATGTTCAATGCAGTACAAAGTTTTGGGATTTAATTGTGTAACTAATTTATATTCTGTACACTTTTCATTTGTTGATTACATATAGTGATTTCATTTGTTTATCTGTTTACTATTGAAAATCCTTTGTATTCAATTGTTATTTATGTATTAAATTGTTTGTTCATTTTTTCACATTAGTGCTGTTTCCATGTATCCATCTACACATTTGTTGACCTACTTATTTAGTTACCCATATATTCATTCACTTCATTCACTAATTCATCAAATCACTTTTTTAAGAATATATATAGCTCTCCTACTAGTACCATGTAACCCGGTACTACCTGCTGCATGGTCCGGCTGTCGGTGACTAAACCGTCCCCTCCACTGGTCAGCCCCTCCACTGGTTAACAGCCTGGATAGGAAATAATAAATGAATAAATTAATAAATAAATAAATAAATAAATAAATACATAAATAAATAAATAAATAAATAATAAATAAATAAATGAATAATGAATAAATGAATAAATAAAATAAGTAAATAAATAACAAATAGATAAATAAGTATATAAATAATGACTAAATAAATAAGTAAATAAATAACAAATAAATAAGTAAATAAATAATAAATAAATAAGTAAATAGATAATAAATAAATAAATAATAAATAAATAAGTAAATAGATAACAAATAAATAAGTAAATAATAAATAAATAAACAAATAAATGAATGAATAAGTACATAAATAAATAAATATATAAATGAATGTATAAATGAATAAATAAATAGATAAACAAATAAATAGATAAATAAGTAAATAAGTAATAATAAATAGATAATAAATAAATAAAAACAAATGAATAAATAAATAGATAGATAAATAAATGAATAAATAAATAAATAAATAGATAAATAAATAAATAAATAAACCAATAAATGAATAGATAAATAAATAAATAGATAAATAAATAAGTGAAAAAAATAAAACCATCAAAAGAGCACTTGCACTCCTAGAGTAAATGGCCATCCAACCCCGTTATGGGCCACAATCCTACGGGAATCCTGGAGTCCAAGTGCCATGATTACACTGAGGTGTCCCTCTTGGACTAGCAACACGCCTGTTTGGTCCTATATTTAGGCTAGGATGGGTGGAAACTTGGCTTGAACATGTAAACTGGGCGGGCTGCTTGCCTAATATTTGGATTAGGTACTTCCAGACTCAACCAACTACAGCCTGGGCCGATACAGTACGGTCTTCGTCTGTCTTCTCCTAATGCTCAAGTGGTGGTTGTGAACTGCACCTGGGAGTATTGCCCTCGTTTGGGTCTGCGGTGGATGATGGCTTAGGAGGCGAATCATATACATACGTACATGGTAACCATAAGTGACACATATGGTTGGGGCGGGCTTCCAAACTACATCTGTCGAAATCACCATGCGCACTGTGCCAGAACCGGGATGAGCCTCTGGCAGGCACTCCGTTTGGGCGCCTGGAAGATTTTTTTCGCTCTACCGGGATGACTGACCACCCTTTTTCATCAGCGGAGCTCAGGAACCTTATATAGTGGCTCCCTCAGATCTGAGAAGACCAGGCTAAAAGTTACACCTTCTGTCCTGGCTTAGGGATAATGCTCGTACCCAGGAATAAGCGTTACCTATTTCTAATTAGTTTGAAGAACTTGACACTTCAGGATTCTGAAAGACTGTGGAATCAGCCATTCTGAGTCCACTGCTGAACATAGGCCTCCTTCATTGCATTCCATGAATCACACGACCGTGCCATCCTTTGCCACTTCACTCCTGCAAACTTCTCGATTTCGTCTCTCTACCTTCTGTCTGGTCTCCCTCATCCATGTTTCCCATCTCGCGGCGTCCACTCAGTAACGCACTTGCTCCATCGCTCATCAATTGTTCGCACCAACTTATCTGCCCAATTCCACTTCCTCTCTTCTACTGCCTCAACAATATCTTTCACTCTAGTCTGCTCTCTCACCCAACTTGCTCACTTTCAGTCTTTCAGTGTTATTTCCATCATCGATCTCTCCATTCTCGTCTGTGCAGTCCTTAGCTTTGTTTCCATCACCCTCGTTAGCTTCCAAGTCTCACACTCGTAGATTATTGCTGGTAGAATATATTGATTGTAGACTTTACGTTTCAAACATAAAGGTAGAGAGCCTCTCAGGACTTTATTATACTTACCAAAGACTTTCTAACCAATTGTAATACGTCTTTTTATTCCATTATCATGATCTTTAGTCACCTTCACCATCTGGCCTAAATAATTATACTTTTCAACTTCCTCAAGACTCTCACCATCAATTACAATCTCTTTACTTTGAACTTTCATTTTTAAACCTACTTTAAGACTTCCCTTTTTTTAGATCGCTCAGCATATCTTGCAAGTCTTTTTTTTTCTGAAATAAGAATAATGTCATACACAAATCTTAGGTGGTTCAAATATTCACCATTAATCCTCAAACCTTTATTTTCCCAATTCAATCTTCTGAAAATATATTCCAAACAAGCTGTAAATAATTTGGGTGAAATTCTATTGCCTTGCCGTACTCCTTTCTCGATCTTGATCTTTTCTGTATCTTTATGTAGTCGAACTATAGCGGTACCTTTTGCATAAATCTTTTCTAAAACTCTTACGATCTGTTCATTTGCACACTTTGCGTAGCGAGTTTAGTATTGCTATTTGTTCTAATGAGTCAAAGGCCTTCTCGTAATCTACAAAGCTAAACACAGAGGTATATTGTATTCTGTTGTTTTCTCGATTAGTTGGTTTTTTGCCTCAAAATGGTCTACAGTCGAATATCCGCTCCTAAAGCCTGCCTGTTTTCTCGGTTTAGTTTCCATCTAAAACTTGACTTAGTCTATTTGTAAGGATATTGGAGAATATTTTATATACGCTTGATAGCAAGCTAATTGGTCGATAGTTACTAAGGTCCTTCTGGTCTCCATGTTTTTCTAAGCAAAATCACTATAGCAATGCACCTCGCATCAGGAACGCTTTCTTGATGTATGCACTAGGTGTACAACTGAACTAATTTAATATGAACTAATTTCCCTGCGTCTTTCAATAGATCGATTGATATACCATCTTCCCTAGGTGCTTTTCCTTGTTTTATATTTTTAGAGCAAATTCTACTTCTTCCTTTGTAATCTCTGGTACACTACTTATGTCTACACATGAATTTACTGACTCAACTACGGTCTTAAACGAGTAGAGCTCTTGGTAAAATTCCTCTACTCCTTTTACCATTTTGTCTCTACATTTAATTATTTTTCCTTTTCTATCTTTCAAACACATCATTTGCTGTCTTCTTAAAGCATGTCTGCGCTCGGTCACTTTAATGCTTTTATCTTTCTGAAAAGTTTCCTCTATTTCATCCATGTTTCTCTCTTTTTTCTGATCTCTGCCTTTTGTTGATAAGCTTGTTTAGTTCTGCTCTTTCTATTTCGTCTCTCCTGCTTTTAATCTGCATGGTCCTTCTTCTTTTAATTAGGTCGTTTGTAGCTTTGAAGTGGTTTTTTTTTTTTTTTTTTTTTTTTTTTTTTTTTTTTTTTACTTCCTACTTCCTCTGCCGATTCCCTGATGATATTCATTAAATTCAAATTAGTATCTTCCACGCTGTCTTCGTTAGTTCCTAGAGCTTCGAATCTATTTTTAATTTCTAACTGAGATTTCTTATTATTATCCTTAACCTTTGCAAGGCTTATTTTCTTTTTAAAACTAATTTATTTCTCTCGGCTCTGAAATTGAATTTAGCTGTGCAACCTACCATTCTATGGTCACTACCTATGTTGACTTTATTTATCACCGTAACATTGCTAACCCTTTTGCTCTCATCTCCTAATATGAAGTCTATTTCATTCTTTGTTGTTCCATTTGGACTTCTCAACGGCCATTTACGACCTACACGCTTTTGGAAGAAAGTATTCATTATCCTTATGCTGTAGTTCTCTGCAAAATTTACTAACATCTCGCCTCTATCATTTCTTTCACCTACTCCATACTTACCAATAAACGTTTCATCTCCCATTTTCTTCCCCACCTTAGCATTGAAGTCGCCTGTTACCAATGTGTACTTACTTTTTTCTTGGCCCATTACCTGACTTAAATCAGCATAGAACGACTCAATTTCATCGTCTGAACTCTTGTTAAGTTGGTGCATAAACCTGAATTATTTTTAGAGTGTATCTTTTCCACTCTAAGAGAAGAAGAACGAAGGAGTTTGAATGTGTTTGAGATGAGATATCTGAGAAGTATGATGGGGGTTACTAGGCTAGAGTGAGAAATGAGGAGGTGAGGAGGAGAACGGGGGTGGAAAGGGAGCTGGGAGATAGGGTTGATGAAAGAATATTAGGATGGTTTGGACACATGGA
>NC_134808.1:14912756-14917756 GCF_046742065.1 Oratosquilla oratoria | reverse complement strand
TGAGATGATTACTGACCATTCAATGACACAATGGATACAAGAGAACACTAGGTATAGAAATGAAGAAGAACCATCGAGGCTAGACTTAATAATTACATCTGAACCTAGAATAGTGGACAAGATTGAATATAAAACACCAATAGGTAAAAGTGACCACATATTGATTGAACTGGAACTTAATGAAGAAAAATATATGAAAAGAAATGAACAATATAGAAAAGGAAGAATGATGTATGAAAAAACAAACTTTGATAAAATAAGAGAATTCTTCCAACAAGAAAACTGGGAAGAAATATACAAAGAAGAAACATCAGTGGAAGAGAAATGGAATATTTTGACAAAAATTTACAAAGAAGGAGTGGAAAAGTATGTCCCAAGACAAAAACAAGAAAAAGAATATGTAAAATGCTGGTACAACAAAAGTTGTAGGGAGTTAAAAGACAAAAGAGACAAAGCCTGGACCGGATGGAAAAAAGACAGAAGACCTGAAAAATGGAAAATATATACTGGTTATAGAAATGAATATGTACAAAAGTGCAGAGAGGAAAAAAGAAAATATGAAAAAGATGTTATAGAAAAGTGTAAAGATCAACCAAAACTATTCTACAGATTTGTAAACAATAAACTGAAAAACAAACAAGACTTGGAGAAATTAAGACAAGGAGGAGTTGAATACACTGAGGAAATGGAAATGGCAGAAATTATGAACAAACATTTTAAATCAGTGTTTACAAGGGAAAATATACAACCTGAAGAGATTGAGTGGAAGGAAAAAGTCCCCCCTATGGAAGAAATAGAAGTAACGAAGAATGAAATATTGACACACTTGGGTAATTTTGATGTCAGAAAATCGCATGGGCCAGATGAAATAGCAAACTGGATTCTGAAAGAATGTAGGAATGAACTGGCAGACAAAATACATAGCATAATAAGCAGTTCCTTAAAAGAAGGAAAAGTTCCAGAAGATTGGAAAAAAGCAAATATAGTACCTATATATAAAGGAGGAAATAAAGAAGAACCTACCAACTATAGACCAGTCTCTCTAACAAGTACAATAGCAAAAATATGTGAAAGAATTATCAAAAGTAGATGGGTAAAATACTTGGAAAAAAACAACGTACTAAATCCAAGGCAATTTGGATTCAGACAAGGACGATCATGCGTCACCAATTTAATATGTTTCTATTCAAGACTAATAGATATAATACAAGAAAGAGATGGATGGGCTGATTGTGCATTTCTAGACCTAAAAAAAGCTTTTGACAAAGTACCACATAAGAAGTTGCTTAAGAAATTAGAATATGAAGGAGGAATACAAGGTAAATTGCTAAATTGGATGGAAGACTTTTTGCAAGAAAGAAAAATGAGAGTAGTGATAAGAGATCAGCACTCAAAATGGAATGAAGTAATAAGCGGTGTCCCGCAGGGAACAGTTCTGGCCCCAATAATGTTTGCTATATATATTAATGATATGGATGAAGGAATTGAAAGCTATATGAGCTTCTTTGCAGATGATGCAAAATTACTGAAAAGAGTGAAAACTGAAGAGGATTGTGAATCACTACAGAGAGATCTAAATAAAGTACAAGAATGGAGTAGGAAGTGGGAGATGGAGTTCAATACAAAAAAGTGTAGTATAATGGAATTTGGAAAAAGCAAAAACAGAATAACAGGATCATATAATTTGGGAGAAGAAGGAATAAAAAGAGTAGAAAATGAGAGGGACCTGGGAGTCATTGTTATGAATAATATGTCACCTGAGAAACATATAAATAAGATTTTTGGAGAAACTTATAATTTAATAAGAACAATCAAAGTGGCATTTACATACCTGGATGAAGAAATGGTGAGGAAAATCCTAATCACCCTGATAAGACCAAGATTGGAATATGCAGCAACGATATGGTCACCAAGTACAAAAAAATGTATAAAAAAACTTGAAAGAATACAAAGAGCAATTACTAAACTGGCACCAACACTCTCAAAACTATCATATGAAGAGAGACTACAAAAACTTAAACTACAGACACTAGAGCAAAGAAGAGAGAGAGGAGATTTGATAGCTATTTACAGAATCATGAAAGGCATAGAAATTACTGATAGAGAGAATCTGATAAAATGGGATGACAGAAATACAAGAGGACACGGAAAGAAAATAAAAAAAGACAACTATAGAAGAGATTTGAAAAAGAACAGCTTTCCTCACAGAGCAATAGACAGTTGGAACAAGTTAGATGAGAAAGTGGTGTATGCAAAAACAATACATGAATTTAAAAATAGTTTAGATAAAATGAGATATGAAGACGGGACCTCACGAGCATAGCTCCCCTTCCCGTAAAATACAACTAGGTACAACTAGGTAAATACACACACACAAACACACACACACACAAACACACACACACACGCACACACACACACACACACACACACACACACACAAACACACACACACACACAAACACACACACACACACACACACACACACACACACACACACACACACACACACACACACACACACACACACACACACACACACTCGACAGAGACTGCAGCAGATCCGAGGTGAATACACACACACACACACACACACACACACACACACACACACACACACACACACACACACACACACACACACACACACACACACACACACACACACACACACAAACACAAATTATGGTAACTGATATAGAAGTTGGTGAAAATATTATCTAATGACCACAGTCTAATTAGTTTCAAGTTATAAGATACTTTTGGAATAGACAACTCCATTTCTGTAATAGCAGACTTAGAAAAAAGAATTTTACTATCAAACCACAAGAGCTTCAGGTCATAGACTTGGTGTCAGGATTAGGTTCCTGCCAAGAGATATGGAGATTATTTCCAAACGATCTTTAAAAATAATCGTAATTATATTTCATTTAAGGAGAACAATCAAACCATGTACGGGGATGATTGGAATACACACTCTCCAATATGGTAATACGCATATAAAAAAAGAGGATACAAAATACTAAAACAGCTCCTCAACCTAAACATATTAAATTGTACCAAGCAATCCTCTAGACAGCATCCCTAGCATAGTCAACATACAACAACACCTAATATGAGGCGTCCAGAAACATAGGGGCATCCCCTCCACTTTTTCTGGTTTGGAGTTAAGCACGGATCGTGAAAGACGTAAACCTCCTCTACATATACCAGTGTTAAAAGAATGAAGTAAAAGAGATCACAAATACCATATAGGGAACCATCAAGAACCACATTCCTAGAGGCAACTGAAAAAATACAACCTCAACTATATACCAGTGATAGTTGCCTTCATAGAAATAAGCTAAAAAGCAGACAGAAAACCATACAACAAGAGAAAGAACTTCTTGAACAACTAAAAACAGATATTACAAATAAATAAATAAATAAATAAATAAAAATATTGATGACAAAACAATAACAAACAAATGTGGAGTACAATAAAGAGCTTTACAATATCAATGATTAACCCGCTCCATTCATAAATTAGTTGGAGCAACAGATGGAAAAGACCCCACCACCAAAACAGCTGTTCAACATCAATAACAAGTACCTCAGCAAATCAAGATTAAAACCCTTAATTTGGAAGATTACCAAAATAGAACCAAAGATTACCAATAGAAACAAAGATATAGAAAATACAATATATATATATATATATGTATATGTATATATGTATATATATATATATATATATATATATGAATATATATATATATACGTATATATATGAATATATATATATATATATATATATATACAAACTCCCATGCAAAAGGCTTAGACAAGCACGCACCCACCTATCTTGACCCAAAAGCAATAAAGGCTTTGGCAGATATATTCAACTTCCACTGGAAGTACAACAACATTCCAATAATCCTCACTTTAATATAACGATAAAAAAAAGTATCAGAAACCACACGGCATCCTATAGACAAATCTCTATTGTAACCCATCATATTCATTTGGAAAAAAGACTGATCTCAGAGAAGACCAAGAGAAAAATGCATACCTCTACTAAACAGCATTGAATTAAGGGGTCAGTCCATCAGCAACTTCTCGCAAAAACCACCCAACAAGTATTAGAGGGACTTGATAAAAATCCACCACCAAAAAGATTGGTTGTGGTGGCAATAGTCATAAAGAAGGCGTATGTTTAGGTCCTCAGATAGATAACAACGAAAAAGATAATTTAGAGAGCCACTGACAAAAACGAAAGTAAACACCCAACACATTTCTAAGCTGGAAGTGTGCAGAATAGCTCAAAACAACCAATCATGTGCTCTATCTAAATTTTCCACAAGTGACCTGCCCACATCAGCTGACCTAGAAATAATGACCCAGATCAATAGTAACGAATAACTACTGTGATCACTGATATATACTTAAACAGTCTAAAATACTTGCTAAGACAAAATAGAATGGAAATGAAAAGAGTGGATGGGAAAGATGAGAAAGGAAAAGGTAAATTTTACAGACGGACAGAGTGTAGTAAGGGGAAGAGGGATATGTTGAGTGTGAAGGTTAGAGATATATTGATTGTGGCAAGGGGAGGCGCAAAAAATGACTGGAGATAGGAGAGAAAGATGAAAGAACAATATGAACAAATTGAATATAAAGAATAGTGAGTGATAAAAACTGGTAAGGCGTGTTACATGGAGTTTTTGACCAAAGGAGAAGTTATAGTGGATTAGTTGATGAGATCGTTTAACGTGTGCCTAAGGAAGGGGGATTACGTGTTAGACTCGTGATTGATGGCTATTAACCTCCCAAATGAAACCTGAGAACTCGTATATGGCCCAATTTTCTGAGTAATGCTGTGACCTTTTGCACACCCACACCCAAGTTCTTGCCCAACAGAGTTGGAGTACTGGCTCGCAGTGCAACAATGTTGAAATTTTCTGCACTGAGTGGGACACAAACTTGAGAACGGTACCACTGCACTGTCGAATCGTGTGTG
>NC_134808.1:14895256-14902756 GCF_046742065.1 Oratosquilla oratoria | reverse complement strand
TTACCATCCGGATGAAATTGAATACAGTGTTGCTTTGGGTCTCTTTCTAAGACCTCTTAGGATTTGCAGCCCACAACATCTGGATACAGAGTTAGATTTAGTGCACCTACAACTATTTATAATTAGGGTATCCGGATTGGTGTTTATCGAAAGCACTCAGTAAGGTTAACATAATTTTTTACAAAACAAATCCTAACCCCACAAATAAGTACATATAGGATAACAAAAGTATCACTTTACCATATCGCCTCTAAATTACTATCCAAAGATCAAATTAAATTCACTTTTAACTACCCCAGTAGTTTGTTTAAAAAGGTAGTAAATATCCACAAAAGAACTAAGATGAATAAGAATCACGGAGTTTATAAGATACCATGTAAAGACTGAAGTTGTGTACTGGGGTCAGACAGGACGTGACCTCAACACAAGAATTAAAGAACACAAAAATTAAGTAAAATATGCCAAGAAAACTCGGTGGTATTTCTTCACACTTACCAAAAGGACCATCGATTTGACTGGGACAATTCAGCCGTCCGTCCCGGAGAAAATTTGTAGAATTCTCTCTTATAAAACATTTCCCTAATTTTAACACCTCTAAAGTACAGTGGTCACCTGATTGCATCACATTTTTAGCAGTCAATAAATTGCTATCAACTGTCACAGGACCGGAAAAAAACAGTCATCGGTCACTCCAATCAGGTCATGTTACTTGAGCCTCCTATCCCCGTTTCTCACTGTATACCAATTCTCTGTATATATACTATACAGCCCCACCTTATCTATTTATCTGCTGAAGAGAACCACAAATAGTGGGATAGAAGTCTTATATGTATGTATATATATATATATATATATATATATATATATATATATTTACATATAAATATATATATATATATATATATATATGTATATATATATATATACATATATATATATATATATATGTGTGTGTGTGTGTATGTGTGTGTGTGTGTGTGTGTGTGTGTGTGTGTGTGTGTGTGTGTGTGTGTGTGTGTGTGTGTGTGTGTGTGTGTGTGTGTGTGTGTGTGTGTGTGTGTGTGTGTGTGTGTGTGTGTGTGTGCGTGTGTGTGTGTGTGTGTGTGTGTGTGTGTCTGTGTGTGTGTGTGTGTGTGTAATTTTTTTTTTTTTTCAACAACCACAATGCACTTTAGTTCTAAGCCATCAAGATCGGGAGACCCAATGGAGGCCACAACCAGAAATTGAAATGTGGTACTGCCGAGGACTCGAACTCAGCTATCACAAGACAAGTGACGCAGTGATAGCTTAGTTCGAGTCCTCGGCAGTACCACATATACCAAAGGCTTTTTCCGCCTTAGAAGGGAGGTAGCCAAAAAAACATAGAACCCCCCCCTCCATTCCGTTCCTTACATAATCCACTCCCCTCTACCCTCTTCCTTCCCTCTCATCTTTGCACCTCCTGGATGACGGGTCGTCCCTGCATCTTGTCCATTGCCCTGGGTGTGTGTGTATATGTATATATATATATACATATATATATGTATATGTATATATATATATATATATATATATATATATATATATATATGTATTTATGTATATGTATATATATATATATATATATATATATATATATATATATATGTATTTATGTATATGTATATACAGTGGGCTTGGGCCTCGTGTAAAATAGGAATTAGGGTCGCAGATTAGTGATCTTTCCTATCCTCGGGAATCAGTTCGATTCCAGGTTTCAAGGCTTTTACAGTCTCTGTGGTGTAGTGGGTTAAGACTTTGTGAAGGTGGTCTTCGGGTGGCCGAAAGTAGTGATTTCGAATCCTGCATGTGACTGTCATGAAAATTATCAGATTGATGTCGCTGTTACTAGCGAAATTCTCTTATAGTTGCAATGGCGAAAAGCGTGAAAGGGATTTGTTCCGATCCTTACTCTTTGTCACTAATGGGCTTGGGCCTTGTGTAAAACAGGAATTGGGGTCGCAGATTAGTGATCTTTTCAATCCTCAGGAATTAGTTCGATCCCAGGTTTCAAGGTTTTTAAAGTCTCCCATTTATGTCATGTATATATAAACATTGTTATATATATATATATATATTTATGTATATATATATATGCATATATACACACATATATATATACTATATATTCATATATATATATATATATGTTTATATATATAGATACATGCATATATATATGTATATATATATATATATATTTACATATGCGTGTGTGTGTATGTGTGTATGTATATATATATACATACATATGTATATATATATACATATATATATATATATATATATATATATACTTATATATGTATAATGAAACCTCTTGGAAAATAAAGTGAAATGTGACCGAACGTTTTCGTCCATTTAAGAAAATTTCACCTTTGAAAATGTCTTAAGTAGACGAAAACGTTTGGTCACATTTTATCTTATTTTCCAATTGGTTTTATTGCACATTTTGTGAATCACGTGATTTTGTGATTAATTTGCATATATTATATATATATATATATATATATAATATATATATATACATACATATATACATATATATATATATGTATATTTTATATATATACATAAATATATATATATGTATATATATATATATATATATATATATATATATATATATATATACATCATAAAGGATTACAAAAGCGGAGCATGTCGTTAGGAGACATTTTGGTCTATAACAAGGTTGAATGCGAAAAAGATATGATAATGATATAAATAAGACAAAATAAAATAAAATGAATGAAAAAAATATATAACATAAATAATAATAGATAAAATAAGTAAATGCATAGGTATAGTTAGATAATAAACAAACAGTTAAATAGTAAATAATAATAGATAGACGGATAAATAATAATAAATGAAAATCATGCAAATAATAAACAAACAGACAAATAATAACAAAAACAAATAAACAAATAATGCAAAATAAATGGCAATCATTACAGCATCTTCCTTAGATGTTTATCTCAACGAATCTTGAATCTTCGAACTGAACTATATTGCACTGCCTCTGAAGGAAATCTATTCAATTCATTAAGTACACGGTTGGCGAAGTTGTTTCTACCCACTTCCAAATTAAATCTATTTCCAGACAGTTTGAGACAACTATTTCTTGTCGGATTCTCACTCAGTGTAAAAAAAAATTGTCGCTTTTGATGTTGTCAATCCCCTTTAGAATCTTAAAGACCTGTATCAAGTCACCTCAGAGTCTACGCTTTTTTGTATATATTTTGTATATATATATATATATATATATATATATATATATATGTTTATATATATATATATATATATATATATATATATATATATATATATATATATATATATATATATATATAATCAAACGTATCTGATTTATATTATTCGAACTCCTCTGTCCTAGGGAAACAGACTGGATTATAATGATGTTCCATGTTCACAAAGGATCTCGAAGCTGTTAGTATTCCTTCTGCACATTTCGGAGTCGCATTCATATTTAATTTTTCATTTTGGTTTAAATACAACGTGTACATTAATTTGCTGTTTTCTGACGATGTATGGAGAGTGTACACACATTCATTGACATAGTTATACGCAAACAAAATTACTCACACACATATAAAAGCAAAATTACATGTAAATGCACACGCAAGTGCACACGGATATGTATGGTTACATGTTTGTATCAGTGTATGTATGAATGTATGTATGTATGTATGTATGTATGTATGTATGTATGTATGTATGTATGTATGTATGTATGTATGTATGTATGTATGTATGTATGTATGTATGTATGTATGTATGTATGTATTTATGTATGTATGTATGTATGAATGCGTTTTTGTGATAATATTTATATGTATATATATGTATATATATATACATGTATATACATGTATGTATGTGTGTGTGTGTGTGTGTGTGTGTGTGTGTGTGTGTGTGTGTGTGTGTGTGTGTGTGTGTGTGTGTGTGTGTGTGTGTGTGTGTGTGTGTGTGTGTGTGTGTGTGTGTGTGTGTGTGTGTGTGTGTGTGTGTGTGTGTGTGTGTGTGTGCATGTATATAAAAGCGTTACCTGAGACCTCTTAGTCATACATGCATTTTGTTATTGTTTTCAGGCGCCATGTTTGGTCTTCGTGTTGTGCTGCCTCCCAAGGTAAAAACAAAGTTTGTTTACAGTTTCCGAAACAATATTAGATTCCTTTATTAAATATTGTGGCCATTACATTCTTTGTGGCCACGTGTGGGGGAAATATAGATTCTGCATGGATTTCTTTTATATTTTTCACCTTCAAGAAACTGCGACTGAAAGAAATAATTGAAAGGAAAGAAACAGTTATTAAATTTTCATTGCAAATCAATCAGAATCTGTAATTAAGTTAAGGTTGATTGTATGACCTACGGAATAAATCAATGTCGACTTTAAAGAAGATTCAAAATGCAAACAGTGGCAGTTAGATTTTGTAGGGAAAATTTGATTGGAAGGGAACTACAAACGATGCTTCTAGGTCCCTTCATATTACTTTGAATAAGACACGTGTTGGTCATTTGTTCCTCCACTACTGTACTTCTATTTTTGTTTTATTACGTTGAAGTTTTTTCTTCAATTCATTTGCCTCTTTGATAGCATCTATATTTTGTTTCTAGAGCATTATGATTTGTTATGAGAATTTATTTCCACACTTCCTTTATCTCGTAGATATCATCTATATTTTGCTTTTTTTTTATTGGGACTTTATCAAAAGCATTCATTTCCTCATTTATTTTTTCTGATATTCTGAATAATTTTCTAGGTTTTACCTTTTTATGAGTTGCATTGATTCACTCAATATATTCGTCTTCTGGATAGCATTTATGATTTTTACATCATCTACACCTGATTAAGTTGAATGAACGACTGTGTTCTTATCCAAAGTTAAATAAACATCTAAAATGCATAACACATTTATGTGTATACGTATATGTATATGTATATGTATATGTATATGTATATGTATATGTATATGTATATGTATATGTATATGTATATGTATATGTATATGTATATGTATATGTACATGTACATGTATATGTATGTGTATATGTATATGTACATGTACATGTACATGTACATGCACATGTATATGTATGTGTATATGTATATGTATATGTATATGTATATGTATATGTGTATGTATATGTATATACGTATATGTATATGTATAGGTATATCTATATGTATATATTTGTGTGTATATGTATGTGTATATGTATGTATATATATATATATATATATATATATATATATAATATATGCATATGCATGTGTACATGTATATGTAAAGCATATATATATATATATATGTATATTTATACCTGTATATATATATATATATATACACATATATATGTATATATATGTATATATATCTATAAATCTATATATCTATCTATCTATAAATATATATATATGTATATGTATATATATATGTATATATATGTATATATATATATATATATATATACATACATATATATATAAATGCAAAGTAGACCACCTGGAAAAAGAGACTAACGAAGCAGAGCGCTTTCGTATATTACAGCCTCAGTGCAAAAAGTACTTTTTACAGTGAAGATGTAATATACGAAAGCGCTCTGCTTCGTTAGTTTCTTTTTCCAAGTGGTCTACTTTGCATAAGTGAACACACGTACCCATCATTTCTCATGTCAGGGTTGTTTGATGTTCCTGTTTTAAAAAGGTTTTGGGGGCTCCAGATGTGAGAGGGTAAGTTATGCGTCTGCTTAGATTAGTCGTAGTCATGCCCGTATTAGAAGCACTATTAATCAAAGATAATGAACCCTAGTTTGAACATCCAGACGTCCGACCTGTTAGCGCTACCGAGCATGAGAAGAAACTCTGTTGCCGGACAAAGCCAATACGAGTACAGGGAGAGATCACCCGATCGGACAAACCAACCAACACTTAGAGCGAGTATATAACACAACTAGTCTAACCCTTAAATACCATCCATCTAACATTTTCAGTTCAGTAGCAACTCTAACATAGAGAAAGCCACTATACTAAGCCACTGAAGAAGAGTCAAGAGACTCGAAATCGCGATTTGGCAGCACAGATGACCTCCTACGGAGAAATCATCTCAGATCTCAATAGAGACAATAAGACCACCTTAAGACACAAAGAGAATGTCTTAAAGAAAATACAAAAAGCAGAACTAGCAATCACATTTAACTCTACTTGTTTAAGAGAAAATCTTCTGTCCATTTACACATATATTAGCAGTGATGTGGCAGTAAACTGCAACAAAAGAAGTGGGAAAAGGCCAAGCGTTGCAGAAAGAAAGGAATTCCTAAAAAGGAGAATCCATGAGTTAGAAACCGAGCTCCGAATACAATAACGCCAGGCTGAGCACAAATGTCCAAATATTAATACAAACCCAACTCTAAAAGAGACTATTGAAAGAGCATTCCAAGATATGATGGAACAACACCGAAACTCTGTCATCAGATCAAACCAAAAAAGTTAACCAATGTAAACGGAGGCCAAATCAAACACTTATGCACAATCAAAGGGTACATCAACTTAACAGATAAAACCCTTACCCAGACCAAGAAGAATTGTTGAGTTTAGGTTTGAACTGCTACATTATGTCTAAACCAAAAAACCTCTAAAAGAGAGTGAAATGTGAAAACCTTCTCGATGACATAGAAAACTTATCTAAAAGAGGCGATGTATATGTAAAACCAAATTTCAAACAAGAAATTGTCACTGAAGCATCTAAAACAAGAGGAAATTTCAACAGTAAAATAATAGAACAAAGACACATCATGGCAGTAAAACAATTAAAGGCAGACCCTAACATCACTATAAGAAAAGCGGACAAATCTGCCTCCTATATACTTATATACTTATATACCTCATGAATACCTCAGAATATATGGATAAAATAGATACCATCCTTAAAGATGAAACAAAGTTTAAAAAGATAACAAAGGACCACACGGAGGCCCTAAAGAAGAAACTAAATAAACTAATATCGATAAATAACCCCGCAACCAACACCATCAAATCTATTAAATTGACGGGATACTGTTATTGGAATGTAAAAACTCACAAACTAGTTAACAAGCTCAGTCCCATCATATCTCAAATCCCATCCCCAACCTACAACATAGGTAAACAACTGTGCGCCATACTGACCCCATACGTCCCTGCTACCTACAGCTTAAACTCCGCAACCGACTTTTTTGATATCTTGAAGGGAAATAGTGCCAATGATATCATACCTTCGTTGGACGTAGAAAAGCTATTCACACACATTCCAATTGATTGTAATATTAACTACATAAATGACCATGTTTACCATAGCGACAGTATTCCCAACATGGCTATCCCAGAATCCACACTCCGTGGCATGCTAATGTGCTGCACAAAAGAAGTACCCTTTACCTGCCCACACGGAGAAAAATACCAACAAGTTGATGGAG
>NC_134808.1:14880256-14885256 GCF_046742065.1 Oratosquilla oratoria | reverse complement strand
ATCATATATATATATATATATTTATATATATATGCATAAATATACATATATATATTTTATATACACATACTATACATATATATGTATATGCATATATACATACTATATATATGCATGCATATATATATATATACATATATATATATATGCATATATATGCCCATATATATATAAATATATATATATATATATATATATATATATATATATATACATATATATGCATATATATGCCCATATATATATATATATATATATACATATATATACATATATATATATATATATATATATATGCATATATATATGTACATATATATATTACAAAGGATTACAAAGGTGGAGCATGCCGACAGGAGACCTTTTGGTCCATATCTAGGTCGGATGCGAAAAAATCATAATAATAATAAAATAATAAATAAAAACTATGATAATGTAAATAACAAATAAAATACATAAATAAATGCATAGTTATACTTAAATAATAAACAGGTAAATAGTAAATAATAATAAATTGACAGATAACTAATGATAAATGATGTTTATGTGTTCATTCTAACAAAAGGGAGAGAGAAAGAGAGAGAGGGAGAGAGGAAGAAAGAAAACGAAGAACATAAAATGAGTGTGACCAAAGGCTTCCCCCCCCCTTATAAGGGAGGTAGCCAAAAAACAAAGGCACAAAAACCACTCCCACCCATTCAATCCCCAACACTCCACTCCATTTTCTTGCGAAGCTGGCAAAATATGAAACTAAGAAAACATTAAGAAATAAAGTGCCAAATATACACACATATACCAAAGGCTTTTTTTGCCCTTACACAGGAGGTAGCCAAAAAACAAAGGTATAAAAACCACTCCCACCCGTTCCACTCCCCTCCACCCTCTTCCCTCCCTCTTATCTTGGCACCTCCTGGATGACAGGTCATCCCTGCATCTTGTGAAAAGTCAAATATAACAAATAAACTAACAAAAAGTCAAACAAGCAATTCTCTTACTATATATATATATATATACATATATATATATATATATATATATACACATATATATACATATATATATATATATATATATATGTACATATATATATACATATGTATATATACATATATATATGTATATGTATATATATGTGTATATATAATATATATATATATATATGTATATATACATATATAGATGCATATATACATATATAGATGCATATATATATATATATATATATATATTGTATATATATACATATATATGTATATATATGTATATATATGTACATATATATATATATATATATATATATATATATATATATATATATTGCAGTATTTCACAAATGACACGTGAATATAATTTGCAGAAAAAAGCACTGGTAAATAAGAAACGCAGCCCGAACGTTTTCGTCTAGTTAAGACATCATCAAAAGAATACAGTAAAGGAGATACAGACAGTATATATACAGAAATATTTTAGGGAATACGGAAAGATGTGTCACACAAGCCTGAGAAAATTACCAACAATCCTCAGGTCACAGATGGACCAAATATCCGGGCAGGAAAACATGTAACAATTTTCTTTGAAATGAAATTATCCAGCCTGTACATACCCAAGCTTAGATTGATATTTTGGTCAAAAGTTTGTTTTATATGGCAAGATTCAATTATGTTCCTTTCAGTAAAGGAATTACAAGAGGTTATTTTATTAGCATTTTTCCAGTGAATTATATGATCTTGGTCCCTCACATGAACTAGGTCAAATGTCTAGTGGTATTTTCGTTCATGTGAGGGACCAAGATCATATAATTGACTGGAAAAATGCTAATGAAATAACCTCTTGTCCTTCCTTTACGGAAAGGAACATATAAAACAAACATTGGCATATATATATATATATAATATATATATATTTATATATATATATATACATATATATATAAATATATATATATATATATATATATATATATACATATGTTTGTGTGTGTGTGTGAGAATTAATATGTGATATATTTTTTCTGGTTTATTTTCTTTTTTGTTTTTTTTTTTATCATTTTATATTCTGGAAAATAGGTAAATTTAAGATTAAGGTTAAATTCTGATTCTCTTTCTGGTATTTCATAGCTATTTTTACGACCCAAACCTCCCATATTTGACAACGATGTAAAGATTCCCAACCAAAGTCAATGTTCGTTGACATTGATTTACTTAATTCACTGTTTCCTAAGTGTAAAAAAAAAATTATTATAACATTGGTCAACAAGCAGCAGAAACCCTAGGAAAACAAAAATGGTAATGGAAGAAGTAATTTTTTTTTTTTTTTTTTTTTGGAGGGGAGGAGAGGGGCACTTTTTTTTTTATCAAATAAATAGTTTAGTAAAAAAAAAAAGAAACTTTGTTTCCCTAGCTTAGCCTTGTAGACAATTATGAATCTTTATCATCAATATCTTATCTCTTTGATTTCTTCGAAAACATAATTAAACAAGAGGACACAATATTCAACGAAGTTTTACTATTAATTTATTTTGTTTTCAGATTGTATATTGATTTATAATTAAATGTTAATGTGTAGGAGCCGCTTGGTAGCCCAGTGAATACCGTGTCGAACTCATGAGCAGGTGGTCTTGAGCTCGATTCCCGGGACCTGCTGCAGGCTTTGTCGCGTTGGTTCCCGACAGCCATGGCCAGGCGGGGAAGCGACCCAAATATCGGCTTGCCGCAACTGACAGGGCTTCCTCTACCATGGGTTTCTCACTTCCCACCTCGTGGGAATGGATAGTGATTTTTTTTTATGTAATCAAAAAGCTCATCCCAATCTATTTATTGCTTTTCACATCATGATCCTCCATAACGTCCAAGCAGTACAGTGATAGTGGATGAATATAAATTCCTGGTTGCAATGATTTTATCATCAAGATTACATTCGTACTTCATTTCTTGAGTCCAAATGTTTGTGTGAGTATATGTGTGTATATATATTTGTGTATGCATGAGTGTATGTTTGTATATGCACGCGTGTGTATATCTGTGAGAATTTTGTGTGTGCACGTATCTCAACTCGCGCTACTGTAATTCTGTGTGTGTATGCACGTGTATGCATTTGTATTTGTATTTGTGTATGTATATATATGTATGTGTGTGTATTTGGGACAATTTTGTGTGCATATACGTACCTCAATTCGTGTAATTGTTTTTGCGTGTACATATGTGCATGTGTTTTTGTGTGTTTGCGTATGCATGAGTATGTGTGTTTGTGTATGCATGTGAGTGTATGTGTGTATTTGGGAGAATTTTGTATGTGTGTGTGCGTATCTCAATTCATGTAATTGTGTTTGTGTTCCAATGGCCTCGTGTATATGGCTATATGCATATGCTTCCCTTGTTAGTTCCATCATCGGCGCCAAAGCAGTCGCAGAGCAATGGACTGTAAGGTTTCCAATGTTTCTTTGTTGCTTTAAATGTGATACGTCTGTAGCCATTCTTTGATAAGGATCGTTTTGCTACGTCCCCTTCACTTTACGACCAAGTAATGCGTTTCACTGAGGGGCCATTCACAGAGCCTTGTGTCATCAATTCTTGTGATATCTAAGGATGAATGCTCAGATTTAAGGTATAGAGAGCGACTACAAAGCTGGGAAATTGGAAGGAAAAAATATCTTCGAAATATAATTTCATCTGGAGTATTCTATCTCGTACCGGAAATGTACTTGAAGACGACATAGCATTTGTGGGAAGATGTAATATAGTCAGCGTAATTATGCAAAAATTATTGACATAGTAGGAATTCACTACCGAGTAAAATAATTAAAGTAATATTAGTATCATTACAAGAGCGTTCAAATAGAGTATTTTTAATGAATATTATCATTTCATGGTAAAGTCTTTTTGAAAATATAAAATTCACGTTTTGCAAAGCCATGCTTTTACTATAACGTAATATACTCTATTCAATTTATCATAAATCATAAGTTCATCTTGCGCATGAACTGTGGATTTTTTAACTTAAAATCAAAACGCACACACACACACACACACACACACACACACACACACACACACACACACACACACACACACACACACACACACACACACACACACACACACACACACACACACACACACACACACACACACACACACACACACACACACACACACACACACACACACACACACACACACACACACACACACACACACACACACACACACACACACACACACACACATACACACGCACATACACACACATATGTACACACAAATTAACGCACACACACAGGAACATACACACATACATGTACACACAAATTAACGCACACACACACACACGCTCGCGCAAACCCATACATGCACAAACAAACGAACAAACACGCGCGCGTAAACACGCACATGCACACACATACACACATACGCGCACACGCACATGCACTCACGCGCGCGCACATACATACAAATACAAAATAATTTGTCAAAACAATTAAAAGATGGACGCGTAACCTCATAAAACAGCTAAAGCGTCAGGTTAATGTCGTAGGATGAAAATTCCTTGGGTTCACTTAAAAAAAAAAAAAAAATAGTTCTATGATGTGGTCAGTCAAGCTATGATGTAAAGTTTATATATTCTTGACCTTGAATTAATCATTTAGATACTGATGATTGGCTTCATTTCTGACCTTGTGGGGGGAAATATGTAGATTCTTTGATTACGTAAAATGATTGAATCATCTCTCATACATTTGATATTGAAAAAATATTATTTCAATCTAGTCTTTATTGTTGTAAACTTAGAATTATGATCATCACAAAGTGATCCTAATACCATTTTTTTTTCAATTGTAGTTTCCATTGTCATAAATTAAGTGATATGTACTATGAGTAAATTGTGTGTATTGTGTTAATATCTTTATATGTACGATGAAAAAGAGATTATGATTTGAAAAGTCTTTTAGTCTTCTTTTATTCTGGTTAGAATTACATGATTTTAATTGTTGGGCTGCTGTC
>NC_134808.1:14870256-14875256 GCF_046742065.1 Oratosquilla oratoria | reverse complement strand
CTGTAGCGCAGAAAGACTGACTCACTTGCAAGAGGCCACAGGACCTACACTAAGGTGTTCCATGTCTGTGATCACCTATCATCCCCATCTATAAAGTTACCTAATATTCTTAAAACAACCAATAAGCTCAGCGCTCACTAATTGGTTACTAAGTCTGTTCCATTCGTTATACGATCTATTGGTACACCAGTTCCTGCCAATTTCCTTCTTGAATCTGACATTCAAGTATTCAGCCGGTCTACTGAATATATTCTTTGTGTAATTGAGAACAAGACCTAAAACAAATTTCATCAAATAAATAACAAGTTCTTAACTAGAAAAAAAAAATTCAGGGTCCATTTGACTAGCACTTCGGCCCCACTACTAACAAATAAATATCGTTGTGGACAAAACAGAGCAGTTTTATTCTCATTTGAGAATGAACTGATTTACATTAAAATGATAATCGCAGAGCAGTAATCGGCTTCATAAGTGGATGAAATCTTCTGCTGTGAGTGAAAAACAGGAACTGTTCATAATATCCATCTCATACATTTAACCAACATCACTTATTTGATTCCTCATATATTAGAACCTGGATTGGAGCCAGGGTCATAATTCTCACCGCAGCTAATTATCCCTTTTAGTTATCTTATTTACTTACCTTCTCTATCTTCAACGTACTTCCGTTCACCAATTCCATGTCCATCACAGTCAATGATTTTTTACTCAGATTCATTCTCGGCTGCCAGTAATTGCTACCTGCCGTGGGCTCTCCCAACACACCAGCAAAGATATTTATATCATCTACCATATTACATTGTACAACGTAATATTGTAATAATATGAAATTATAGTCAACTTATGCTATAATGTATTTTATATTACATAATAGTATATGTCATAAAATATCCTGTTGTATTATACTATATTATATCTAATCATATCATATTATATTACATTGTATTATATTACATCATATCATATTATACTATATCATATCTTTTCTATATTCTATTAACTTATAGTATATCACATACCATATTAGCTCATATCATGATACATTATACCGTTAAATTATATTATATTACATTATATTATACTATACTGTAATATATAATTGTTATATTTTATAATATTATATAATGTTATATTATATTATAACATATTATATTATATTGTACAATATCATATCTAACTATATTATATTGTATCATATTATATTGTATTATATTATATTATGTTATATCATATTATAGTGTATTATATCGTATTATATTATATTATACTGTATTATATATCATATTATATATTATATTGTATTATATTACATGAAGCGGCCTTGCTATGGATGTGCTGTGTCTTGCGACACTGCTTCTGACCCAGGGCAGTGGACAAGGTGCAAGGATGACCCGTCATCCAGGAGGTGCTCAGATAAGAGGGAGGGTGGAGGGGTGTGGGGTGTATTCAGGGATGGAATGGGTGGAAATGATTTTATGCCTTTCCCTTTTTGGCTACCTCCCTGGTAAGAGGGAAAAAGCCTTGGTATATGTATGTATGTATTATATTATATCATATTATATTATATTACATTATATTATATTATATTATATTATATTATATTATATTATATTATATTATATTATGTTATATTATATTATATTATATCATATTATATTACATTATATTATATATTATATTATATTATATTATATTATATCATATCATATTATATTATATTATATCATATATCATATTATATTATATTATATTATATTATATTATATCATATTATACCATATCATATTCTATTCTATTATGTTATATTTTTTCTGTCATATATTATATTATTTTATTACATTACATTATATTATATTATATTATACTATATTATATTATATTATATTATATCATATTATATTATATTATATCATATATTTTATTATATCATATCATATTATATTATGTTATAAAACATATTAAAAGAAACTTATAATGAGGGAATAGACAAATATGTACTAAAGCAGAAGCAAGAAAGGGTGTACATTAAGTGCTGGTACAACAAAAAATGTAGTGAGGCTAAAGAGAGAAGAGACAAAATTTGGAAAAAAATTGAAAATGAAAAAAAAAGTAAGTGACAAATAGATATCAAATTAAGAAATGAATATGTAAAAATACGCAGGCAAGAAAAGAGAAAATATGAAAAAGATATAATAAAAAATAAAAAAATACAAGGACCGACCTAAACTATTCTACAGGTATGTGAATGGTAAGCTAAAAGATAAATAAGAAATAGTAAAACTGCGTCAAAGGAATGATGAATATATAGATGATGTAGAAATGGCTAAAATTATGAACAAACATCTTAAGTCTGCATTCACAATTGAAAGTACACAAAATTGGGAGTAAGGACAGAGAGAAGGATCCCCCCCCCCTTGAAAGAAAGAGATGTGACACAAAAGAAAATAAAGGACCAAATAAAAAGCCTTGACGTCAGAAAAGCACACGGACCAGATGGAATTGCAAATTGGATATTAAAAGAATGTATAGATGAATTAACGGACAAAATGTATAAGATGATTGGTTACTCACTCAAAGAAGAAAAGGTACCAAAAGATTGGAAAAATGCAAATATTGTACCAATATATAAAGGAGGGGGCAAGGAAAATCCAGCCAACTATAGACCGGTCTCCCTTACAAGCAAAAATATGTGAAAAAATTATCAAAAGTAGATGGATCAAACATCTGGAAGAAAATAATATACTAAATCCAAAACAATTTGCATTTAGACACGGAAAATCATGTGCCACTAACTTGATTTGCTAATACTCAAGGCTAATAGAAATAATGCAAGAAAGGGACGGATGGGCTGATTGTTCTTTCCTAGATACTCATATACAAAAAGCTTTTGATAAAGTACCACACAAAAAGCTATTAAGAAAAACTGAAACAATAGGTGGTGTATAAGGAAAGTTATTGGAATGGATGAAAGATTTCTTGAACGGGAGAAAAATGATGGTGGTACTTAGAGAAAAAACTCGACCTGGGAAGAAATGATAAATGGAGTTCCACAAGGTTCTGTGTTGGCTCCGATAATATTTGCCATATATATAAATGATATGGATGAAGGTGTGGAATGTTATATGAGCTTTTTTGGAGATGATGCAAAACTACTAAAGAAAGTAAGTACGGAGGAAGAGTGCGATTCACTACAAAAAGACCTGGATAAGGTCTGGGAATGGAGTCAAAAGTGGGAAGTGAACTTCAACATCAAGAAATATAGTATAATGAAGTTTGGAAAAAGTAAAAATAGAATATCATGGCAATATATAATTGGTACAAAGGAAGTCAAAAAAGCTAGTTCGGAAAAGCACCTAGGAGTACTTATCAGCAAAGACATGTCACCAGACAAGCATATCAACAAAATAGTCGGAGAAACCCTCTATATACTAAGATCAATGAAAGTGGCCTTTGACTACTTGGATGAGGAAATGGTAAAAAAAAATATTAGTCACACTGATAAGACCAAGATTGAAGTACGCTGCGACACTATGGACACCCAGTACTAAAAAGAATGTAAAGAAATAAGAAAGAATTCAAAGAGGAACGACAAAGATGGCACCAACACTCTCTAAATTGACATACGAACAAAGATTGTCCAAACTAGAACTACCAATCCTAGAACAAAGAAGAGAAAGAGGAGATATACTACCCATTTACGGAATTGTGAAACGAATGGAAGTCCTCGAGAGAGATGAATTGTTAGAGTGGGATAAAAGAAAAAAGAGGACATGAAAAGAAACTCAAAAAGGATAGTTATAGAAGAGATCTGAAAAAGAATAGTTTCCCACACAGATTGGATGAGGTAACAGTGTATGCAAAAACTATACAAGAATTTAAGAACAAACTAGATGCTAAAAGATACAAAGACGAGTCACTACGAGCATAGCTCTCTTCCCGTAAAATACAATTAGGTAAAGTTAGGTAAACACACACACACACACACACACACACACACACACACACACACACACACACACACACACACACACACACACACACACACACACACACACACACACACACACACACACACACACGCACGCACGCACGCACGCACACACACCCCACACACACATATATATATATACATACATATATATATATATGTGTATATATATATATGTATATATATATATATATATATATATATATATGTGAGTATGTGTGTGTGTATTACTGCTTCTGTAATGGCTATCAAGGCTGCAGTTCCATCACCGCTTTCACTATGCCCTCTCTCGTCTTGTCGGTCGGGATTAATTCTTACAGCGTAACTCGCCAGAAATACATATATGGAGGTGAGGTGGCAAAATGAAATGTTAAGGCTAGAGTATGAAATTTTATTCAGAGCCAGACTTTTCTATCTCTTTGGCTTTCCTCAGTCGACTGAAAGTAGGAGACAAATCAAATTCTGTGCACAGCTTTCATTGTGATATGACGAACCAGCGTGACCTTACCCCGGTCTCATTTTTCCACACTCGTCAACCGCCAGCTGTGCGGACGTTTGTGCCCAGGACACAAACCCCCATCGAGAATTTGCAGTGTTTTCGGTTGCAATCTATGCCGCATGTAAAGCTTTCCTTTTCTTTTTTCCCAGTTTCCTATGTAATGAGTGGTCTTCTTTCCAATTAGGCAAATGGTCTTATTCACACACACACACACACACACACACACACACACACACACACACACACACACACACACACACACACACACACACACACACACACACACACACACACATACACACACACACACACACACACACACACACACACACACACACACACACACACACACACACACACACACACACACACACACACACACACACACACACACACACACACACACACACACACACACACACACACACACACACACACACACACACACACACACACACACACACACACACACACACACATATATATATATATATATATATATATATATATATA
>NC_134808.1:14840256-14842756 GCF_046742065.1 Oratosquilla oratoria | reverse complement strand
AGCAGAGGCAGAGGGGTTAGAGCCGCAGAGAAAGGAGAGGCAGAGGGAGCAGAGGCAGAGGGAGCAGAGGCAGAGGGAGCAGAGGGAGCAAAGCCAGAGGGAGCAGAGACAGAAGGAGCAGAAGCAGAGGGAGCAAAGGCACAGCAGGCGCAGAGTAGAACTAGAATGCCGGCAGTACAGCTAACAGCAAAGATAGAGGGAGAAGGGAGAGGGGCACAAATATTCTGAAAAATCAGAGGAAAAGAATGAGGGAGTTCTCTCCTTGGAAGAGGCAAGAAATGATTGATAGAGGTCGAGAGATTCAGCAGATCTTAATGTAACTGTTACAGAAAAAAATACACAATTGATATATAAATGGGATAACAAAACCAAGTTGGACGTAGTGTATAAAGAACAAATACATAACTAAAGAAATAGCACCAGCTGGAGTAATATATGTTAAAGGCAGTCAGGAGAGAATTATTTGGCAAAGGTCAAGGGTTAGTACAATATTATTGCCGAACCATCTGTTTGACTGAAAGATGGTCCGGCCTTAAAGCTGGAAGCTTCTGCAACAGTATTTGTCATCTTTGTTGTGGCTGCACATAGAACAACCAACGGGTAACTTAGATTTATGATAACCATAACATGCAAAACAAGATTCTATTCTAACAGCAATATTATATTGCATATGAAATGAAATATAAAAGTAGCATATCTATTTCTACAATGCTCCAGGATATAAGTAGGCACATTTCTCACATTTACATATTTCTGTCACTTTTGGATGCTTCAAAACAAATTATTTTTGTGTGAATGTCTCGAGGTGGTACAGTATACACACACACACACACACACACACACACACACACACACACACACACACACACACACACACACACACACACACACACACACACACACACACACACACACACACACACACACACACACACACACACACACCACTACACACACACACAAACACACACACACACACACACACACACACACACACACACACACACACACACACACACACACACACACACACACACACACACACACACACACACACACACACACACACACACACACACACACACACACACACACACACACACACACACACACACACACACACCTACACACACACACATGTAAGTATATATATATATGTATATATAATATGTATATATATAATATATATATATATATATATTTGTATATATATATATATATATATATATATATATATATATATACATATATATTCAAGACATAATGACAGAACTAAAACAGATATTATAATAGGTTTCTTCCTCAGAGCATTTCGTATATGCAGTAAAGAATTTTTAGATCTTGAATTACAACATATCACAGAGACTTTCATCAAACTCAAATATCCAAAAGGTCTCTTATGTAGATTGAAAAAGAAAGCCAAAGAAATAATTAACATAAATAAGAATGAAAATAGAAATGATAATAAATGTAATGATGAAACCCGATACATTACAGAACGCCCCCAACCTAGATAGTGTTCTTTGTCTACTGAACACTATAGAGAATTACTATATTCACCAGTCAGTTAAAGAAAGAATTCATTCCATAGAATTGAGGATCAAAACTTTAGAATTCAACATCCAAACAACATCAATCGGATATAAAAGGGTTTACAATTTTGTATACGACAGTGTTATAAAATCTTAACAATATCGATCTGATTTTCTTTCTCTTTACAAGAGATGAACCAAACACGTTGCACTAGAAATTGAGTCTAATATAATTGTGAGAGATTATCTATGTCTAAAGACAGAATTTTAAATATCTGTTGTTGGGAATTTGTTTCATAGTTAATCTTTGCTAGTCAACTTTCTTTTTTGTTTTTTTTTGTTTACCTTATTTTTTCATAGTTCATTATTGCTAGTAATCTTCGTGTATTTTTAACCTCAATTCTATTTGATTCAAGTTAAGATAGTTTTTTTTTCCAAAAGACACATGTGTCTTTCATATCCTTAGAAGCAAATTAATGGTGGAAGCCTTCGGCTGCCCTATGCTTTAGCACAACGCACGTTCCCACACCCTTATTATCACCATCACCATCATTATCATCACCACCATCACCATCATCATCATCATCACCACCATCACCATGATCATCATCACAATCATCATCATCACCACCATCACCATCATTATCACCATCATCATCATCATCATCATCATCATCATCATCATCATCATCATCATCATCATCACCATCATCATCACCATCATCATCACCATCATCACCCATGCAACATATTTAGATTTAGGTTATTTCTACAAATTATTATTTTTCATATAGTATGATTCTTGAAAACTTCTAGTTTTCTATATACTATCTGTATCTGACGATCTTGGAAGCCACCTGCCACTTAACAGTACCCCTTCTTCCAATCCATATATCAAAGATGTTGCCAGGAACTCTTGCGCACTTCTACAATAATGAGGAAATGTATCTGTTTGCGTCCAAATCATT
>NC_134808.1:14772756-14775256 GCF_046742065.1 Oratosquilla oratoria | reverse complement strand
GATAATTGTATTGTATACTGCGTGTCAATAGTAACACATCTTACATATTCTCTACGTTTTGTAAGAGGATACAAATAGGAATAGAAAGTGTGAAAAAAGCACCTCATATCCTGAAAAGGTAAATGCTATAGATAAACAAGGGGAAAATTGCGGGATAAACGCTCCGATAGCCTACCCTGTCTAGCTACCAAATGGCCCTTAACCCTGAGATTCGACTGTTTGAGTATGCATGGATGCAATAATGGATGCAAGAGAAGACTGAATGACAGGCTAAAGTGGGCTGGACACCCTGACAGTGAATGAAACCAAAGTTACAGGTAAACGTCTGTGGAAGGTCGAGGGAATAAAAGAATGTACAGTAGATCAAGAAGTTTTAGAGCGAAAGGGAGTATGGCTGTAATATTCAATAAGGAACCGTGGGATTGTGTTTGTGAACACAGATAAATGAGCGTATTGCGTAAATGAAAGTAACTGTGGGTGACAGGAAAGTGTTTCTTATGAGTGTGCAACTTTCATATCCCAGAAGATCAGGAGAAAGAGGAGAGTCCATTTTTGAGAAGAAATAGTGAATAGATTTTGAAATTTCGTAAAAAAGATCTATTGGTACAAAACATGCACAAAACAAGGTATATTTTTTAGGTGTTTGAGATGAATAAGAATGAAAAGTATCAAACTAATTTGTGTGCAGCTAGGAGTGTGATTGTAGGAGAAGCGTAATTGAAGTTAATACACAAG
The DNA here is from genome assembly GCF_046742065.1 of Oratosquilla oratoria. Taxonomy (NCBI): domain Eukaryota; kingdom Metazoa; phylum Arthropoda; class Malacostraca; order Stomatopoda; family Squillidae; genus Oratosquilla; species Oratosquilla oratoria. The sequence goes on along the minus strand of NC_134808.1, from coordinate 14,774,521 downwards.
TATACTCGGAGGACTGATAGTGGAGATATACAATGTATAATTGATGTTATGTTTTGGATCAAAAACTGATAATGTTAGATGTGATAATTTTTAGAGGGTCAGGAGAGAGTGTCTTTTGCTGACAAAAATGAGGTCTAGACACTATCGTAGAGAAAGTAACAAGTATAAAATTTTGTGGGAGCAAAGAGAAATGAGATGTCATATGAATATGAAATGATACTGATGGAGAAGTGAAGTGATTGGAAAAACAAATAGTTTGAATTGTGGACAAAGAGTGAGTGAAATTTTAAGCGATGTTGAAAGAATTAGCGTGAAGATTATGTGGTATTACATGGTATGAAACGGATTGGGCAGGGAAGGAGAGGTACAAATCGATGTAGTGAGAAACTTGGAACCAGTACATAAGCCAAAAAATAAAGTATGCGCAAAATAAAGCTACACATAAAAGAATAGAGAGGAGACTAAAAAGTGCAGGAATCAAATGAGACAGAGAGTAGCACAGTGCGAATGGGAAGAAAGGATATCTGATAATCTTTAAGAGAATAAGAACTTATTCTAGAAGAAAGCGAGTGATGTAAGGTAACCAAAGGAGACAACAAAATTCGAATTTACAGATAAATGAAATTTGTACTCTCAAGTACTGCTAAATGCTAGTAAGTGTAGGAAAATTAAACTGTCGACACTGGAGAAATGTAAGGAAGGTTAAGAGAAGTAATGACTGGACGCAATGGTAAAGTTTAAATGCAGGAAGGTAGAGGAGCTGGATGTGAATTGAACTAACTATAAAAAGATAAGGCAGTAAGAGTGGCTGGTAAGGGTTTGTAGTACATTTTATGAGAGAAGGTGAGTGCTTGAATATCAGAAGAAATTCGTGTTAATACATGTTATGGAAAAAAGTGGCAAGCTCAAATACAGGTATTTGCCTGTTGAATATCTCAGGTAATATTTATGACAAACCCAAAAATACAGGTTAATGCGAGAAACAGTGATTATTCTAGTCAATAAAGACTTTGTCCCAAGAAATATACATATTCTTTTCACGCATTCTTGTAATCTAAACACAAAAAATATTCTGAAAATATTGTATATCATCCATAGTTTTTGTGTTTCAGTACACTCCTGTCATTTGATGTCATGTACGGTTCATTCCAGTATTCGGCTTGAATATGGTCAGATATTCTGCAATGATGTCCAGTCTGTTATGGCGGGACTTGGTCATAGATATAACACAATGGAGTGCTTGTTTATTGACTCCAAAGTAAGCTTGAAAGCAGTCCTACTCCATGATAGATATAAGTTTCCTTTTGTTCCTCTGGCTCATGCAGGTAACATGATGGAAGCATGAGAGCATGAAGCTTTTGTTGCAAAAGATTAGATATGAAGAATCTAAATGGAATATCTGTGGTGACCTAAAGGTGGTGGCACTTTTGCTTGGAATGAAGTGTGATACACTAAGTTTTGTTACTTTCTCTGTCGGTGGGACAGTCGGGATAAAAAAAAATAATAATGTTATGAAAAAAATGTGGCCAAAGAGATCATTGGTTCCAGGCAACAAGGTCATTAGTGCTCCACTTGTTGATCCCGAGAAAATTTGTCTATTTCTTTTGCACATTGAGCTAAGGTTGGTGGAAAATTTCGTCAAATGTATAGATAAAAATTATAAATGATTCAGGTATTCAAGAAATTAATTCTCTACAGAGAGTGACGCAAAAATCAAGGAAGGTATTTTTGTAGGACCACAAATTAGGGAACTAATGCGAAATCA
>NC_134808.1:14745256-14747756 GCF_046742065.1 Oratosquilla oratoria | reverse complement strand
TTAACTTTTACCTACAAAACCAAATTATGATAAGGGTGTCTATATACCTCTGACATGTCTGTATATATATGTATATTTCTATATATATATATATATACAAATATATATATATATATATATATATATATATATGTATACATATATATATATGAACATATATATATATATATATATATATATATATATAAACATACATACATACATACATACATACATACATACAAACATATAATATATACATACCATTGAGTATATTGTAACTCAGAAAAAATAATAGCCTGATGAACCGAATTAATGAACCAAATTAACTTTGGTGGCAAGAATCAAAAGGAAGTTTGTCGTGTTTTCGCTCTGCCTGGAAAATATGCAGAAATTTCTTAGTTCTAGGTTTCACCAATAAATACATTCGCTGACACTTTTTATCAGTCTTCAAGTGTACATGTTACTTTATTGTCATTCTTAATATGATTTTTTTTTTTTTTGACTACTGAGGAATTAAATCTAATATGGAGCATTTCAAAAAAGTAAAAATCACCATTCATTGTATGAATAATAAAAAAGTGAGATCCAAAATGACGCCTCATTCTTCCAATAAAAAAGATAGCTACTTTTGCTGCGCTGTGCAAATCTACAAGGTACGACATAAATCAACTAATCTCGTTAAAACTATTATGTATTGTTCTGTAAAATTTTAATGATTCTAACCATTTTTATTGCTTTTCTTGCTTTCATTACTGTTCAGGTTTGTAGATTTTTTCGATAAAACATTAAAGGTATTGCAGATCATGTATTTTGGCTAACTTATACCACACCTTGTAAAACAGAAAACAGTTTTTGTACCCTTTGCTACTTTCAAAACATCCAGTGTTCTGCTATCTTTGCGTCATACTAATATCATTGCTAATTTTATTCTACTTACAACCATTCATGTTTTCAGTAACCCTTGTAAGACTTACTGTAACAATGACTAATGCACAAATTTAGATACTTTTAGAATAGATAATTCCAAACCTTTTTTGTCATCAGAACTGCAATATTTGTTGTATATTACGTTTCTTATTATCTTAAGCCCATAATCACATTTTCAATATGTGCAGCCTACATAGAGAAAAAGATTATCTGCTTTTAACCAATGTTATAGATGTTTTTCAGGCATCACATATAGTCTAGAATAAACAAAGTGTAAATAGTGGTTAACTTAGTGATTGCTTTGTAATCAATTGTACATATGAATACACATGTATATACAGTACTCGATATTGTGTGATTATATGAAGTAACAAAATGTCACTAATAATGGGTAACTAACTAGTATGAATTTAGAACAAGACAGCGCAGCACATAAATCTGGTCTTAGGATTTTTTTCTACTTTCTCTTATGGGCTAGTGTATATAATCTAAACAACAGTTATTATTATCTAATTAACACATGGAGTCCGACTGATGCTTTCTTAATCTAGATCTAACTGCTTTTAGAACTTTTTATTCAATTTAGCTTAGGAGGGATTTCTAGTAATCAAGAGTATAAACGTTCCTTATATCTCCTCTCTAAGCTCATAAAGATCGTTTAGAATATCATGAAATAGTAGTCATCCTTCAAGTTCCAAATAGGTAATATAGCTTTCATTATATAATATAAAACTACTGATAATGATGACGCAAATATAACTATGGAAAAGTCAAATAGATGCTTTACCGTTACACCCTTTGTCCTCTTAATTATGTATGAGCAGAACATAATTTCTTTTAGTGTACTCGTTTTCTATGATAACCAAGTGCTGTAATCATAGTAGTAATCAGTTAGCACTATATTACTTCCGTGGTTTAATAAGTAGTCGTCATAACTAGTTTCTACTTTGTGTGGTAGACTACGATACAATAAATGGATATGGACTTACAGTAATGACTAATATGCTTTTGAAATTATTTAGAACTAGCAATATACCTCCTTCAATAATCTGGAATTACCCTTCTTCTCTCTATAGAACAAATGAATAACGCAGGAAAAAAAATCTTTGGTGATATCACGTCTGCCTCCATCGTCTGCATACATTTAGCAGACAAATTTTAGTAAAATGACTCTACTTTTTGATCTAGCAATGCGGCAAAGAAATGACTCGGTCTTCTGCTTCACTGAGGTCCGTTTGATATGAAAAAATACAACTGAATTAGCTTCTCTCGTCCATATTTATAGAAAGATATAATGCTCTACATTACATATATTTTTCTATCCTCGATTATCACTTCCTCGAACATCCTTAACTTTACACATTTTAGACTCATATTGAAACCGTAGAATAAAGTATGTATCAAATTACCATTCTTAATTGAATGAAATACTTCCTGGTGGCAAATAAAACGAGAAGAAAGATCAGGAGTCGAAGTAGTCAATGTAGGAAAAGGTGACGGAGTGCTTTGGGATTGGTGCTGGCATCGGATTCCGCCTAAACTACACTCATGATCTGACGGGAGGGAACAGCATTTTTATAAAATTGTTCGT
>NC_134808.1:14732756-14740256 GCF_046742065.1 Oratosquilla oratoria | reverse complement strand
TTTTGTTCTTTTCCTCTTTCTCCAACTATCTTCCACTCTCAACTCACCTTCCACCAAAAAAATCTGATATTCCCCCACTCTCCCTTTAGAACATATACATCCTTAACTCTTCCTACTATACTCCTGGTTACCACTATATAGTCCATTAACTCTCTATCTACCACCTTTCCATCCACCACCCTCTCCCATGTGTACTTATGCTTGACTTTCTTCCAAAATGCTGTATTTGCTATTATCTACTCTTTCTAGACACATCTCCACTATTGGTTCATCTTCAACCCTAGCATTAAAATCTCCCAATACCACTACATAGACATTTCTCCCTAATCCCTCTATTCACTCATTTAAATCCATCCAAAAAAGCCTCCCTTTCCTCTACATTTTTCTCATTACCAGGCCCATATGCACTTACAAAAACCCACATCTCCCTTCTCAGTTTCAATTTCATCCACATTAACCTTTAGGAAACCTCCTTTCACTCCACTACACACTTACCTATCTCTTCAATTACTAGTATAGCCACCCCTTGTCTCCCTCGTCCTCTCTTCACCCTGAGAACTTCCCAACTACACTCCTAAACTCACACTTGCCCTTCCCTCTTAACTTAGTTTCACTCAATGCCAACACACCCATCTTTCTTCTCACAAACATACCGCCTATCTTCTCCCTTTTATTTTCATCTGTACCACATCCACACACATTAAAAGACCCAAACCTTAGGATACTGGTTGGAAAATACCTAGACACTTTTATGCCTCTCTTATTATTCTTATTTTCTTTTTTAGGAATGTCCCCTTTGGGGCTACAGGGAGAAGAATCCCTAGTCCTCATCCCCGTCCCGTGTTTGTCACCTCTTACGACTCAATACATATATATATACATATATATATATACATATATATATGTTTATATATAGACATATATATATATACATACATATATATACTTATATATATATATATATGTATATACATATATATGTATGTATATATATATATATGTATATATATATAAGTATGTATATATATATATGTATGTCTGTATGTATGTATTATATAAATGTTTATATGTATGCATGTACATGTACATACGTTATTTGAAGGTGAGACAGTTGACTGAAAATATCGGTAAGAAAACGTGGGTTGAATCAGCAACACTGTTTTACTAACGTTTCGGCAAGTCTTCTTCTGAGTGACAGAAAATATATCTACTAAAATCCATCACCATCGCAAAGTTTGGCCAACAGAAAGAAACTATAATAACCATCTACGAGCAATTCATAAGAGTTACCCTCGACTGCACCTCTGTAAGGTACCCAATAATCATCAAGACGAACACAAATAACTTACAAACTCTACAGAATAGACCACTGAGAAAAATAATAGGATGCGCCAAAACCATCTCTATTAGACATATGCGTGCGGAGACCAATTTTTCCACATAGAACGTCATTCTACATTAGTATCCTAAACACCGCACATACATCACACTATATTTCACAAGGATTATCTACAAAATACAACAAAAAAGAACACCAAGCATACCATTCAAACATAACAGCCTTTCTATAGCGCACAAGCCATTCACACAGATGTACAGAAACACTCAGATTTTTAATGAAGCCCTTCAAGAAAGACTGCCAGACTCATTACTCCAGCAACAACAGCCCCAAGACATAATCACCACAGAAGAAAAAACCTTTCCCACACCTGCATTCAGAATCATAAAACGGTACCAACACAAAATCTGCCTGGCCATAACTGTCCTAGATGCAACTACCAAATAAAAGGCACAAAACACCTCATTCAGTCTACAATGCCCCACATTGACAATCCTAGACAACAACACAAGATGTCTTCTCTCAGTGAGTTATGGTCCCTCTTGAAGGCTATTGTCGGTTACCTGAAGGCCGTATGTCTTCTCCAAGAATGGAATGATTTAATATCTCTCTATCTATATACCAATACACTTCATTCCACTTGTAAGGGAGGTAGACAGCCAAGACATACACCTTGCCCTACCCAGCCCACTTCCATCTGTCACCCATTTCCCATTCATCTTAGCCCCTCGCGAATGAGGAAGCATCCCTGTCCCCTGTCTGGAGCAGAATCAGTTCAGAAAGACATAGCACATCCCTAGCAGGGCCAGGCGCCTCATATAAACAGTGATCCTCCCTCTTCGTACCCTCATGCAAAAATAGAGAATACGAGGAGAAACTACCTTGGCCCGCGTCAATTTATATTCCACTTACAATAATTCTCCACTCACACCTATTTCTTGCTTTCTCCCTTCCCTGATCAACAAATGTTCCTCTTTTACACAAAACCCCTTTCATCTCATTCATCCATCTTATTCTTGGTTTTCCCCTCAAGTTCATTCTTCCACCTCTATATTCCATACCCTTTTTGTGAGTCTTTCTTCATTATTTTTTTCCAAGTGCCCCAATCATCCCAATATTCTTTCATCAGCACTATCTGCCAGCTTTCTTTCTACCCGTTCTTTTCCTCACCTTCTCTTTTCTTGTACTATCCATTCTCGTAATAAACACCATACTTCTAAAACATTTCATCACAAACAAATTTAAGATTTTTCTGTTTCCTTTATATCTTAAGTATCCGTCCCATACAGTGTTGTAGGTACTATCACCTCTTCATACAGTCTTCTCTTCGCATGTATCCCCAGATACCTATTTATCAAATTTCATTCCCATAAGAAATTTATTTGCTTCTTTCACTCTACAGTTTACCTCTACCCTCACTCCCCTATTCCGCACCATAGGTGATCCTAAACATTTAAAATTATACCCTTTCTCTAATTTCTTTCCTTTATGACTTACATCCGGTTTACTGCCAGCCTGACCCCTTGTACATCTCATCAAATTTCTTTTACCTACATATACTTTCAATTTCTTCCTATCTCATACCTTCCCAAAGTCTGTCACCAAGTGCCCCAGATCCCCCTTTGACCAAGGCATAAACGTAGTGTCATCAGCAAACAACAACTGGCTTACCTCCCACTTCTTTCTAGTCTATTTAACTATTTCTAATACTCCGCCTTTCACCTTTGCATCTACTTCATGTACCACCACATCCACGTACCCATTGAACAGCCACATCGACATAACACAATCCTGTGAAGCCCCAATTTCACTTCAAACAGCTTTCACCTACCATTCTCAACCGTAACACAAGGTCTTCTCATCATGTAAAGGCTTTTGACTGCCCTTAACACTTTTTTTCACTATCCCATATACAGTATCTCCAATACCTCCCACAATACTTTTCTGTCTGCCTTTTCATAAGATCTCTCTGAATTCATAAATCCTGCCCCCCCCCAAAAAAAAAAATCCTTACCTTTCACCCAAAAACTTCTCACAAATCTGCCTCGCTACAGAAAATTATTGACTCATCCTCTACCATTCCTAAATACACACTGTTCTTCTCCTAATTCTCTTTATGAGCACTCTACCACATGTCTTTCCAACTACACTCAAGAAACTGATCCCTCTAAGACTAGTAAATTCACATGTCTTCCCTTTTGTTTTGTAAAGCGAAACTACATGCATATTCCTCCAGTGTTTCAGCAGTCCCCAACCTTAGGCACACATTAAATAATCTAACCTAATCTAACCTAACCGAACCTAACCTAACCTAACCTAACCCAACCTAACCGAACCTAACCTAACCTAACCTAACCTCACCAGCTAATCCACTGTAACTGTTCCTCCATCTGTACACTGCATGGTATCCATTCAGCCCAGGTGCTTTACCGACTCTCATAATTTTTAATCCCCTTTGTACCTCATACTTTCCTATATACTCACAATTTTCCTCTCTGATCAGTCATCTTCATTTTGGACCCTCTATAGCATAATATGAAATAAAAGTTTTATGTAACAGAATATATATATATATATATATATATATATATATATATATGTATATATGTGTACACACACACACACACACACACACACACACACACACACACACACACACACACACACACACACACATATATATATATATATATATATGTATATATGTATGTATATATATATATATATGTATGTATATATATTCATATATATATATGTATATATATATATATATATATATATATATATATATATTGGTAAATATTGGCAGCATGTTTTCTTTTAAACATATTTTGTTAAAAGCAGCAGAGCATTCTGCACTACAAAGCTTCTTGAGTAGACTTTCAAGTATTCTGATCGATGACGTTTGATTGAGAGAAAGGGGGAATAATAGATTACCTGTAGACATTAATAACTGTTGTTTGGGAAGAGTATACAGACGTTTCGCTAAACTCAACTTTTTCAATGTTATGGATACGGTAGGGGTGGTCACAAACTAAGACACTAGGGGAAACCACATCACAAATGTGTGATGACTGGGGGAATTTATCCATCACTGCTGCCCAAATGTCTGCTGGGGTCCATCCGTCCTCCGTGACCCAGGTGTTCTCTGAGGTCCTTGATTCTGGCGGATCGCCGGAGAGGAAATGGTCTGTGTGTGTAACTGGAAGGTATGCTATTATTGAAGAGATGTATACTTGACCTAGGGATGGGTTTCATGCTGGGAAGTATGGTAAAGGCTTCCACTTGCCTGTTGATTGAGGGTCACAAATCTCTGATGAACATTGCTTCGAGAAAGAGGTGTCTGGACCTATCGGATTCCTTAGCAAAAATCATGGAGTTGTTTTCTATTATTTTTCTGGTGATAGGTAGACTGTGTTTCTCTAGGAGGTGTAGTATGAGGCCTCGACTGGACAAGTGGAAAGACATTCCTCTCGATAAATTCGATTTTGTGTGGCTGATATAGCAGTCAATAGGTGTACAGTCCTCTGGGAGGCAGGTAAATTTGTACACTATATTGGTGCAAGCGTGACCTTCGGGGCAAGGAGAAGTGTCATTTGTTATTCAAATTGGATCTGTTTTTTGGTTGCGGTAATATATGGAAACACGTACTTTGTCATTCTCATTTTTAGACTTAATGTTCCGGTGAATATTTCTATTTATAATCTCCGCGTCCTCCTTATATGCTGTGGACATTTGGGTGTGACAGAACAATTAATGTCCACACCTTCACCTAATATTTGTTTGGGAGGCCGGTTGTCCCAATTGTTCAGGACTTTATTTTAGGACACGTTGGTAGTCCTGGTTAGAATTTCCATTATTCACAAGAACTTGAATGGCTCTGTTTATCTCAACTTGGGTGGAGGTTCAGCTTGAGCAGTGGATAAGTGTCCTCCTGAAGAAGGCATTGATGATGCTGTCTTTGTAATGTTGGGAACACTCACAATCCCCATATATACAGCAATGAAACACTCCCAAGCTTTTTTCTCCCTTTCTTCGAGCTTCTGTAGAGATTCTGAGCATTCCATGATTTTCCTTACTTGTGGGTTCAGTGAAGATATCAGCTTTCACCTTTGCTTCTTAAATCTTAGGAGAGAAGTCTTGAATATATTTGAAGGCACCAGACTCCTTGTCAAAAGATGCAACAAATTGTTTCATGAGACCCAGTTTGATGTGTAGTGGAGGAAACAAAACCTTTTGAGGATTCACCAATGGCTCATGTTTGATATTGTGTGCTTCCACTGTAGTGTCAGTCCTTGGAGGCCAGTGCTTTTTCTTGTAATGTGCTACTCTGTCTCTGCTTTTCCAAAGGCAAAGAAAAAAGGTATTCTTGGTAAAACCTCCTTACATTCCCATCAAGAAAGCCACCATCTTGAAGTCTCCAATAACTTACCACCCATACTTGTTGTAGTTTACACATTCCAGTAGAAGCTGTACACTGCTGTATTCCTTCTTAAGATGCACAGAATGAGCAAAAGAAAGAGAGAGATACTTGTTTCCATTGTGCAGAAAGCTTTCAAGCTTTTGGGGGAGCTGCTAATGAAGAGACTCTATTCATCTGCATTACAAGCAATTCCAATAGCATCAAACGAGCCTGACACATCATTGCAACTCTTTTGCAAAGAAGCTGGAGAATTGTTTGTGATGTCTTCTTTGGCTGGTCACTTGCACGCTGTCATCAAGTAAATCCCATTCCTTCAGCCTTGAAATCAAAAGCTCGCTATTTGACTTTGTCAAACCAAGATCTTTGATGAGGCCATTGAGTTCTTTTTGGTTTGTATAGTAAGGATTCCTTCCAACTACAACTGTATATGTTTAGTTTATCTTCTGACTTGCTACTTTCTTCTGATAGTTGACTTCTTTCTGGGGTAGCTGGTACAGGAAGATCAGCATTGTGTGGTACTAGTGGAATGGAAGATAGAATGTCTGGATAGAGAACAGCAGCTGTAATTTTCCCAGATAGGTATTTGGAAGGATCCATCATGCAGAAAAAACAGTCAGTTGAATGATCAGTAGGTTTACGCTATATTCTAGGAATAGCAGATTTCATGGCTCTGTATTCCCCTCTATACCATCCTGTAAAAGAACAACAGTACGAGTTTCTGTTAAATTCATTTTATTCCTATATTAATCCTTAATTGGATTTTACTCTTGAAAAAATAACAGCTATCTTACGTTCTAGTGTTCTTTTACAATGCTCACAAGCAAAATGAGGTGCTCAGGTCTTGTCTGGGTCCCCAACTGGCACACCAAAATATACTTTGTAAGCCTCATACGTTTTTCCACATATGTAGCAGAATACATATGAAGAATGATTGCAGCATCTTGGTGCCATTTCATCTCTCGTGATGTGTCTTCTCAGTCAAAGGAGAACTGATTGGTGGTCTACAAGCCCCAGCTTTTATAGTCAAGCTGTACTCTAGAATATTCCTAGTCTTTCTAGAATATGTTCCTGAATGTTCTCAATATTTCTAAGATATATTGAGACTACTTTAGAATATTCTGAATCATTCTGAAAAATAATTGTAAATACAAGAATTATTTAATATTCTACATATTTCTCCTGTATTCTAGAAAGTTTTAGAATATTCTTGAAATATTTACATTGAATAGGATTTTCTAAAACGTTCTAGAAACTTCTGAGGACATTTATAGCATTCTGGAACATCTGAGAATATTCTTGAAATATTTACAATGAATAGGATGTTCTAAAACGTTCTAGAAACTTCTGAAAACATTTATAACATTCTGGAACATCTGAGAAGACTTCTGAAATGCAAGCAAATTCTTCTAAATATGAGAAATTTCTTGCTAGATCTAGTCAGTTCAAGAATGATCTTATTGAAATTAAACAAATTTAGAACACTATATTCTTTTTTATTGTTCTAACTTATTTGCAACATTCCGAAAGCAATTAGATTAGCAATTAAGATTTTGCAAAGATTTTTACCTGAGAGGGAAACCAATAATAGCCCATACTAATAGTAAAATAAGGCAAAATTGCAAATTCATTGTTCTAACCACAAAAGCAAAGTTTTAGAATAATTTCTTTAGATGAAAGTAACTGGAGAATTATGGTTTGGGGCCAAGGACGAGACAAAAGTGAAATTTTTTTAACTACT
>NC_134808.1:14707756-14712756 GCF_046742065.1 Oratosquilla oratoria | reverse complement strand
TCTGCGCGGAGAGGATGACAACACTCCAAAACTGGTTAACTGGGGGAAAAGTGAGTGTTTTTTCCCTCAACTGAGTAGATCATCTGCTGTGTGGCCGGAATCTAGGAGGCGATAACACTCACGAATGGGTTAGGCATTCTTGACTCTTTCTTGGTGTGTCCAGCTTGTGAAATCGTGTTCCTATTAATTTTCAACACTGGTAGGATAGATGGCGAATTTCATCATTGGAATAGACAAATCATGTTTAGAAATTAAATTATCACTAATTTCCAACGTGAATTTTATTTTTGAAATAAATAAATCATGTTTGGGAATCTATTTCTAATTTATTTTATAATTGCACGGATACGTTTTATATAGACGTTGATAGTCAGTCTAATTATACTACCTCCTAGTCTCATGAAATTATTGTTTTTGTTATCTAATTTTTTACAATTTACATTCTAAATATGAGAAATGTTTGAACTTGAAATACATTTTTTGATAAACATGTTTTAACTAGAAAGAATTCTATTAATTTTTTCCCACCTTGGCGTCCGCCATTTCAACATCAAAAGTGACACTATGAAAGTAACTAAAGTTTGTTCAACTAATTTCCATAAATTTGTTCATCAGTCATACAGGTTTCTTGTGCCTTATCATTCTTAATACTAAAAGATGTCATTAAACATTAGCTGTAAAACAACAGCTTAATAAATAATAAATACCACTGTTTCAGTCATTAATGCTATTGTGTACTTAACTTATTAAAGTATACAATGTGATCGTCTCAGAAAAAAAAAGTAGAGTTGATATAACTAGACTCTTCTAAAAAAAACACAATCCATCTTAAAAGACACTTAAGCTTACTTTGCATTACATTAAGAAAAAATCTATAATGTTGGATTGGAAATTAGTTAAGTAGTCGTAAACAAACGCACTGGTCTCGATTGTGAAGCTTCGAATTGGAAAATTATTAAAAGTAGAGTTTCTTAGGATTCAGTTTTGGGGCCACTACTGCTTAAAATAAATTTAAGTGAATGGCCTGAGCATTGGACGCTCATATAAGTGTAAAAAAGTTAAAAAGAAATACATATGCGTCAAATAGAAAAAAAAATGACTACAATTTATTGAGAACATGTTCGATTATAATAGAAGGAGAAAATTGTCTTGAGATAGCTATCAAGAAAGACATTGAATCATCGTATGGGAATTCTACTTTAGTGATATGAAATAAGACTACAATGGTTTGCAATAGATTACTGTGTAAAGATAACCAAACCAATAGGTCGGATGCAGAAAAAGTAACTTATCATGAAATAATATTAGATAGAATAAGAGAAAATAATGTAAAAAGATATGCAATATATTGTAGTAAAATAAGTAAAGTAAACTTAAACAAGGTAAAATTAAAAATTAAAACAAAATAAGATAAGATGAAATAAATACAATATATTGAAGAAAATTAATAAAATAAGATATATAAAAATGAAATAAGATAAAATAAGACAAAAGAAGAAAAAACAAAAAGACAAAATGAGATAGAATAAAATGAAACAAAATAGAATAGAATTAATAAAACATAAGAGAAGGACCATTTGCACCGGAAACTGGTGACTTTTTCTTCTGTTCCTGATCTAGTATCGTCCTCATCCTAATAGGATCATTTACGGGTCAGTGTAATGCACATTCATTCAGCAACTAATGCTGCTGCTGCTTTTACTTGACTTATTTCTTTCTCTTGAACCCAAGGTTAATTATCTATGCAACTTTTCCATAATATTAAAGGCACCAAGCACTAAGAGGTTTCTCCCGCTGTCAGATTTGGGCCTTCATGTGTTTAGTGCCTGTGTGCAAATTACATGACCTTGTTTATCTTATGAGTTTGCACACAATAAAAGCCATAGTGTTTATTATAATTTTTGGGAGTTTTATTCTGAGATCCCTTTAGCTTTGTCATCATATTGTTCTCATTATTCCCTGTCCCTTATTTTTATTCTGTCTTTCCTACATTATCTGATAACCACTTAGTTCGAAAGTTGCATTTTGCATCTTCTCGTACAGTTTATTGTTATGCATACTTTATCTAGTTTGCTTTCACTTATTTCGTTTTGTGTACCTGGTATCTTAAAGTTAACTCACTCACATTTGTGTGTGTGTGCGTGCGTGCGTGTGTGTGTGTGTGTGTGTGTGTGTGTGTGTGTGTGTGTGTGTGTGTGTGTGTGTGTGTGTGTGTGTGTGTGTGTGTGTGTGTGTGTGTGTGTGTGTGTATGCGCGTGTATGTGTGTGTGTGTGTGTGTGTGTGTGTGTGTGTGTGTGTGTGTGTGTGTGTGTGTGTGTGTGTGTGTGTGTGTGTGTGTGTGTGTGTGTGTGTGTGTGTGTGTGTGTGTTTGTGTACGTGTGCGTGTGCGTGTGTGTGTTTTGTGTGTGTGTGTGTGTGTGTGTGTGTGTGTGTGTGTGTGTGTGTGTGTGTGTGTGTGTGTGTGTGTGTGTGTGTGTGTAGTTTATTTATTCATTTATATATTCATTCCTTTACCCATTGATATGCATATCTACTGATTTCTTTGTTTGTTTGCTCATGAATTCGTTTATTTTATTATTTTTACTCATTTTGCATCAGGACTGTATTAACCGAAGGCCTTTTACTGGTTTCTCTTTTCATTGTATTCTAACTTGTACGCTTAGATGTATGCCAACAGCAACATGAATATGACAAGAGTGATCCAATGCATGTGTCTGGATGGCCTGAGAGACGTCAAATGTCAAGGTTTTATATCAGATGCAGAAGAAACAATGTATTTATCATACAGAGGGACATCCATAGATACATAAAGAAAATGCTCTATCTGTGCTATTGATTTAGTTTTTAGTAGCTACAGCAGTTAACGTATGAAATATATCATGAAGGACTGAACATCAGTTGTTGATAACTGATACCAAATGGTTTTCTTTTTAGCATCCATAGCTTACTCCCCAAGATGTACACATTTCTGTTACTTCTGTACTTACAAATGGAGCACAAAATCATTAGGATTACAAAGGATTACAAAGGCGGAGCATGCCGACAGGAGACATTTTGGTTCATATCTAAATCAGATGTGAACAAAAAAAATTATAAATGAATAAATAAAAACTATAATAATGTGAATAACAAATAAAATACATAAACAAATGCATAGGTATAGTTAGATAATAAATAGACAGGTAAATAGTAAATAATAATAAATTGACATATAACTAATAATAAATAAGAATCAAACGGACAAATGATAACAAAACAAAAACAAATGATATAAAGTAAATTACAATCATTACAGTATCTTGCTTAAGTGTTTATCTAAATGATTCTTAAAGCTTCGAACTGAACTACATTGCACTACCTGTGCACATTTTACATTCCTGTAAGAGAATGGAATGAATAAAGAACGATCATGCTGTCGACTTGATTTCTACTATAATTCTGTTCTTTTAACTTCGCAGGCTAAGAAACTTGATGAAAATTATTTAAAAAAAAAATCGTGTAATTTCATACGAAAAATATATACAAAGTACCTTAATTTCCTGCGTTTAGATCAATTGAAGCTAGTCATTGGATCTCGAAGGTACGAGTTGTAGCAACCAAAATACTACCCCTTAGATGAAGTCTTACAATCTTAGTTGTCACTGTAATCTATTTATATACCAAGAGCTTTTTCCCTTTATAAGAGAGGCAGCCAAATCAAAAGGCAAGCACCCACTCCCACCCATTCCATTCCACTCCTAACCATTTCACTTTCATCCAGCATCCTTGTTTCCTTCTCATTTTAGTTCCTCGTGAATGAAGTGTCATCCCCGTATCCCGCCCACTTTTCTGGGTCAGAAGCAATGCAGCAAGACACAGTGCATCCACAACAAGGCTGAGATCTGCAATCTGTAATAAAACTGCAATCTGATTGTATACATTGCCGAAATCTATGAATGCGTTGCCTCAGGGCCAAAGATTGAAATGGAAATGGGAAAACTACTAAGGGAAGAAATCTTAAAGGAAATGAAAAATTAGATTGTTGTTCCATTAGAAATTATTGAAAAAAAAAAAAAAATCCATCATATCCGGAGATGCCCCAAGAGAATGGAAGCTAGCTAAAAAGATGACAAAAAGAAACTAAATAACAACAGGCCTATAAGCTTGACTTCAATCGTAAGAGAAATGATGGAAACTATCGAACATCATTTAAAAAGTAACTGTTTAGTAAATGATAGCCAGCATGGATTCAGACGGAAACGTTATTGCGTGACTAACTTACTCAAATTCTAAAACACAGTTATCTCGAGTTTGATCAAAAGAAACAATATAGATTTAATATATTTTGACTTTGCATAAGCTTTTGATACCGTCCCACACGAACAACTACTTACTAAATTAGCTTCACACCGAGTGAGTGGTAGCCTATTAAGTTGGACTAGAAATTGGTTGAACGATCGAAAATAGAGAGTTATTTTAAATGGCAAAACTTCTAGGAGGAAAAATGTTACGAATGGAGTTCCTCAGGGTTCTGTTCTTGGGCCACTTCTATCCATAGTATGTATAGATGATATAGACCACGGACTAAAATCTATTGTTTCCAAATTTGCTGATGATACAAAATTGTGCGGAATGGCAAATGATCACTTAAATCAATTAGATATTCAAGAAGATTTAGATAAATTACAGCAATGGCCTGAAAAGTGGCTAATGAAATTTAACACAAGTAAATGCTAGATTATGCACGTAGATAAAAATAACAATAAGTACGATTACAAGTTATTTGGAAATTCGTTAACAAAAGTTAATAATGAGAAGGATCTCGGGGTAATTATCAGTAACGATCTCAAATCATCTAAGCAGTGTATTTCAGCCTCTGAGAAAGCAATTAAGATTCTAAGACTGATTGCGCGATCTTTTAACTTCAAAATTTCATCTCTCATTAACAAGCTATATAAATCGTTAGTTCGTCCACATTTGAAGTATGTTGTTTCCGTATGGTCATCAAATCTCATTAAAG